>NC_055961.1:36849806-36942306 GCF_018492685.1 Alosa sapidissima | reverse complement strand
GGAGCACTTCATTCACCCTCGCTGCCGTAGCACTATGGACAAGACGTCGCTGTGCGGAGCACATGACCCAGATAGCAAAATTCAGTTGAATCAACGTTGAAATATGGTTTAGCAGAAATGTTGAAACTACGTTGAAGCCTAACATTGATCCGATGTTGAAAGTGTCCCCTCTACTTTCTGTTGAATCAACATTGGATTTTCAACCATACTGACATTGAATCAATCAATGGCGTTTCAACCATCACCTAAATGGGAATCTACATTTCATTTTCAGTTGATTTTATGTTGAAATAATGTTACTGAATCAATAGGCTACCTGACTGTTTGTAACTGTTTGCGTCCTGTATGTTGTGCTTTTTTACTGAGGGCAATCATATTAATCATTGAAATCAATTGCAACACCCAGAGGAATAAAAATACATTTTACAAAATAGGGGAATGCCGCGATCGTCGGACTTTGACCTACACACGCAGTAGCCAGCGTCACGAGACTCTATGAGACTCCAGGTACATCTTATGAAGCCAAAAACCTGACTGTTTGTAACTGTTTGCGTCCTGTTTCTTGTGCTTTTTTACTGAGGGCAATCATATTAATCATTGATATCAATTGCAACACCCAGAGGAATAAAAATACATTTGACAAAATAGGGGAATGCCGCGATCGTGGACTTTGACCTACACACGCAGTAGCCGGCGTCACGAGACTCTAATCATGTATATACTGAGCACTGCATTAATCAGCGTCTTCTCCGTGGCACACATAGGAAAGGCAGCGCTGTGCTATATAGCACTTTAAGAATTGCATCGCAGGTTCGAATCCGGCTTGATGCACCGGCCCCATTAAGTCCGTTTCCGCTGGCTCGCGTTGTTTTACGCGACGCCGCCATCTGGTCATCGAGTGTCGATCGCCCGCGACATCTTATGAAGCCAAGAACCTGACTGTTTGTAACTGTTTGCGTCCTGTTTCTTGTGCTTTTTTACTGAGGGCAATCATATGAATCATTGATATCAATTGCAACACCCAGAGGAATAAAAATACATTTGACAAAATAGGGGAATGCCGCGATCGTCGGACTTTGACCTACACACGCAGTAGCCAGCGTCAAGAGACTCTATGAGCCTCCAGGTACATCTTATGAAGCCAAGAACCTGACTGTTTGTAACTGTTTGCGTCCTGTTTCTTGTGCTTTTTTACTGAGGGCAATCATATTAATCATTGATATCAATTGCAACACCCAGAGGAATAAAAATACATTTTACAAAATAGGGGAATGCCGCGATCGTCGGACTTTGACCTACACACGCAGTAGCCAGCGTCACGAGACTCTATGAGACTCCAGGTACATCTTATGAAGCCAAAAACCTGACTGTTTGTAACTGTTTGCGTCCTGTTTCTTGTGCTTTTTTACTGAGGGCAATCATATGAATCATTGATATCAATTGCAACACCCAGAGGAATAAAAATACATTTGACAAAATAGGGGAATGCCGCGATCGTGGACTTTGACCTACACACGCAGTAGCCGGCGTCACGAGACTCTAATCATGTATATACTGAGCATTGCATTAATCAGCGTCTTCTCCGTGGCACACATAGGAAAGGCAGCGCTGTGCTATATAGCACTTTAAGAATTGCATCGCAGGTTCGAATCCGGCCTGATGCACCGGCCCCATTTAGTCCGTTTCCACTGGCTCGCGTTGTTTTACGCGACGCCGCCATCTGGTCATCGAGTGTCGATCGCCCGCGACATCTTATGAAGCCAAGAACCTGACTGTTTGTAACTGTTTGCGTCCTGTTTCTTGTGCTTTTTTACTGAGGGCAATCATATGAATCATTGATATCAATTGCAACACCCAGAGGAATAAAAATACATTTGACAAAATAGGGGAATGCCGCGATCGTCGGACTTTGACCTACACACGCAGTAGCCAGCGTCAAGAGACTCTATGAGCCTCCAGGTACATCTTATGAAGCCAAGAACCTGACTGTTTGTAACTGTTTGCGTCCTGTTTCTTGTGCTTTTTTACTGAGGGCAATCATATTAATCATTGATATCAATTGCAACACCCAGAGGAATAAAAATACATTTGACAAAATAGGGGAATGCCGCGATCGTCGGACTTTGACCTACACACGCAGTAGCCAGCGTCACGAGACTCTATGAGACTCCAGGTACATCTTATGAAGCCAAAAACCTGACTGTTTGTAACTGTTTGCGTCCTGTTTCTTGTGCTTTTTTACTGAGGGCAATCATATTAATCATTGATATCAATTGCAACACCCAGAGGAATAAAAATACATTTGACAAAATAGGGGAATGCCGCGATCGTCGGACTTTGACCTACACACGCAGTAGCCGGCGTCACGAGACTCTAATCATGTATATACTGAGCACTGCATTAATCAGCGTCTTCTCCGTGGCACACATAGGAAAGGCAGCGCTGTGCTATATAGCACTTTAAGAATTGCATCGCAGGTTCGAATCCGGCTTGATGCACCGGCCCCATTAAGTCCGTTTCCGCTGGCTCGCGTTGTTTTACGCGACGCCGCCATCTGGTCATCGAGTGTCGATCGCCCGCGACATCTTATGAAGCCAAGAACCTGACTGTTTGTAACTGTTTGCGTCCTGTTTCTTGTGCTTTTTTACTGAGGGCAATCATATGAATCATTGATATCAATTGCAACACCCAGAGGAATAAAAATACATTTGACAAAATAGGGGAATGCCGCGATCGTCGGACTTTGACCTACACACGCAGTAGCCAGCGTCAAGAGACTCTATGAGCCTCCAGGTACATCTTATGAAGCCAAGAACCTGACTGTTTGTAACTGTTTGCGTCCTGTTTCTTGTGCTTTTTTACTGAGGGCAATCATATGAATCATTGATATCAATTGCAACACCCAGAGGAATAAAAATACATTTGACAAAATAGGGGAATGCCGCGATCGTCGGACTTTGACCTACACACGCAGTAGCCAGCGTCAAGAGACTCTATGAGCCTCCAGGTACATCTTATGAAGCCAAGAACCTGACTGTTTGTAACTGTTTGCGTCCTGTTTCTTGTGCTTTTTTACTGAGGGCAATCATATTAATCATTGATATCAATTGCAACACCCAGAGGAATAAAAATACATTTGACAAAATAGGGGAATGCCGCGATCGTCGGACTTTGACCTACACACGCAGTAGCCAGCGTCACGAGACTCTATGAGACTCCAGGTACATCTTATGAAGCCAAAAACCTGACTGTTTGTAACTGTTTGCGTCCTGTTTCTTGTGCTTTTTTACTGAGGGCAATCATATTAATCATTGATATCAATTGCAACACCCAGAGGAATAAAAATACATTTGACAAAATAGGGGAATGCCGCGATCGTCGGACTTTGACCTACACACGCAGTAGCCGGCGTCACGAGACTCTAATCATGTATATACTGAGCACTGCATTAATCAGCGTCTTCTCCGTGGCACACATAGGAAAGGCAGCGCTGTGCTATATAGCACTTTAAGAATTGCATCGCAGGTTCGAATCCGGCTTGATGCACCGGCCCCATTAAGTCCGTTTCCGCTGGCTCGCGTTGTTTTACGCGACGCCGCCATCTGGTCATCGAGTGTCGATCGCCCGCGACATCTTATGAAGCCAAGAACCTGACTGTTTGTAACTGTTTGCGTCCTGTTTCTTGTGCTTTTTTACTGAGGGCAATCATATGAATCATTGATATCAATTGCAACACCCAGAGGAATAAAAATACATTTGACAAAATAGGGGAATGCCGCGATCGTCGGACTTTGACCTACACACGCAGTAGCCAGCGTCAAGAGACTCTATGAGCCTCCAGGTACATCTTATGAAGCCAAGAACCTGACTGTTTGTAACTGTTTGCGTCCTGTTTCTTGTGCTTTTTTACTGAGGGCAATCATATGAATCATTGATATCAATTGCAACACCCAGAGGAATAAAAATACATTTGACAAAATAGGGGAATGCCGCGATCGTCGGACTTTGACCTACACACGCAGTAGCCAGCGTCACGAGACTCTATGAGACTCCAGGTACATCTTATGAAGCCAAAAACCTGACTGTTTGTAACTGTTTGCGTCCTGTTTCTTGTGCTTTTTTACTGAGGGCAATCATATTAATCATTGATATCAATTGCAACACCCAGAGGAATAAAAATACATTTGACAAAATAGGGGAATGCCGCGATCGTCGGACTTTGACCTACACACGCAGTAGCGGCGTCACGAGACTCTAATCATGTATATACTGAGCACTGCATTAATCAGCGTCTTCTCCGTGGCACACATAGGAAAGGCAGCGCTGTGCTATATAGCACTTTAAGAATTGCATCGCAGGTTCGAATCCGGCTTGATGCACCGGCCCCATTAAGTCCGTTTCCGCTGGCTCGCGTTGTTTTACGCGACGCCGCCATCTGGTCATCGAGTGTCGATCGCCCGCGACATCTTATGAAGCCAAGAACCTGACTGTTTGTAACTGTTTGCGTCCTGTTTCTTGTGCTTTTTTACTGAGGGCAATCATATGAATCATTGATATCAATTGCAACACCCAGAGGAATAAAAATACATTTGACAAAATAGGGGAATGCCGCGATCGTCGGACTTTGACCTACACACGCAGTAGCCAGCGTCAAGAGACTCTATGAGCCTCCAGGTACATCTTATGAAGCCAAGAACCTGACTGTTTGTAACTGTTTGCGTCCTGTTTCTTGTGCTTTTTTACTGAGGGCAATCATATGAATCATTGATATCAATTGCAACACCCAGAGGAATAAAAATACATTTGACAAAATAGGGGAATGCCGCGATCGTCGGACTTTGACCTACACACGCAGTAGCCAGCGTCACGAGACTCTATGAGACTCCAGGTACATCTTATGAAGCCAAAAACCTGACTGTTTGTAACTGTTTGCGTCCTGTTTCTTGTGCTTTTTTACTGAGGGCAATCATATTAATCATTGATATCAATTGCAACACCCAGAGGAATAAAAATACATTTGACAAAATAGGGGAATGCCGCGATCGTCGGACTTTGACCTACACACGCAGTAGCCGGCGTCACGAGACTCTAATCATGTATATACTGAGCACTGCATTAATCAGCGTCTTCTCCGTGGCACACATAGGAAAGGCAGCGCTGTGCTATATAGCACTTTAAGAATTGCATCGCAGGTTCGAATCCGGCTTGATGCACCGGCCCCATTAAGTCCGTTTCCGCTGGCTCGCGTTGTTTTACGCGACGCCGCCATCTGGTCATCGAGTGTCGATCGCCCGCGACATCTTATGAAGCCAAGAACCTGACTGTTTGTAACTGTTTGCGTCCTGTTTCTTGTGCTTTTTTACTGAGGGCAATCATATGAATCATTGATATCAATTGCAACACCCAGAGGAATAAAAATACATTTGACAAAATAGGGGAATGCCGCGATCGTCGGACTTTGACCTACACACGCAGTAGCCAGCGTCAAGAGACTCTATGAGCCTCCAGGTACATCTTATGAAGCCAAGAACCTGACTGTTTGTAACTGTTTGCGTCCTGTTTCTTGTGCTTTTTTACTGAGGGCAATCATATGAATCATTGATATCAATTGCAACACCCAGAGGAATAAAAATACATTTGACAAAATAGGGGAATGCCGCGATCGTCGGACTTTGACCTACACACGCAGTAGCCTTGTGCTTTTTTACTGAGGGCAATCATATTAATCATTGATATCAATTGCAACACCCAGAGGAATAAAAATACATTTGACAAAATAGGGAAATTCCGCGATCGTCGGACTTTGACCTACACACGCAGTAGCCGGCGTCACGAGACTCTAATCATGTATATACTGAGCACTGCATTAATCAGCGTCTTCTCCGTGGCACACATAGGAAAGGCAGCGCTGTGCTATATAGCACTTTAAGAATTGCATCGCAGGTTCGAATCCGGCTTGATGCACCGGCCCCGTTAAGTCCGTTTCCGCTGGCTCGCGTTGTTTTACGCGACGCCGCCATCTGGTCATCGAGTGTCGATCGCCCGCGACATCTTATGAAGCCAAGAACCTGACTGTTTGTAACTGTTTGCGTCCTGTTTCTTGTGCTTTTTTACTGAGGGCAATCATATTAATCATTGATATCAATTGCAACACCCAGAGGAATAAAAATACATTTGACAAAATAGGGGAATGCCGCGATCGTCGGACTTTGACCTACACACGCAGTAGCCAGCGTCACGAGACTCTATGAGACTCCAGGTACATCTTATGAAGCCAAAAACCTGACTGTTTGTAACTGTTTGCGTCCTGTTTCTTGTGCTTTTTTACTGAGGGCAATCATATTAATCATTGATATCAATTGCAACACCCAGAGGAATAAAAATACATTTGACAAAATAGGGGAATGCCGCGATCGTCGGACTTTGACCTACACACGCAGTAGCCAGCGTCACGAGACTCTATGAGACTCCAGGTACATCTTATGAAGCCAAGAACCTGACTGTTTGTAACTGTTTGCGTCCTGTTTCTTGTGCTTTTTTACTGAGGGCAATCATATTAATCATTGATATCAATTGCAACACCCAGAGGAATAAAAATACATTTGACAAAATAGGGGAATGCCGCGATCGTGGACTTTGACCTACACACGCAGTAGCCGGCGTCACGAGACTCTAATCATGTATATACTGAGCATTGCATTAATCAGCGTCTTCTCCGTGGCACACATAGGAAAGGCAGCGCTGTGCTATATAGCACTTTAAGAATTGCATCGCAGGTTCGAATCCGGCCTGATGCACCGGCCCCATTTAGTCCGTTTCCGCTGGCTCGCGTTGTTTTACGCGACGCCGCCATCTGGTCATCGAGTGTCGATCGCCCGCGACATCTTATGAAGCCAAGAACCTGACTGTTTGTAACTGTTTGCGTCCTGTTTCTTGTGCTTTTTTACTGAGGGCAATCATATGAATCATTGATATCAATTGCAACACCCAGAGGAATAAAAATACATTTGACAAAATAGGGGAATGCTGCGATCGTCGGACTTTGACCTACACACGCAGTAGCCAGCGTCAAGAGACTCTATGAGCCTCCAGGTACATCTTATGAAGCCAAGAACCTGACTGTTTGTAACTGTTTGCGTCCTGTTTCTTGTGCTTTTTTACTGAGGGCAATCATATTAATCATTGATATCAATTGCAACACCCAGAGGAATAAAAATACATTTTACAAAATAGGGGAATGCCGCGATCGTCGGACTTTGACCTACACACGCAGTAGCCAGCGTCACGAGACTCTATGAGACTCCAGGTACATCTTATGAAGCCAAAAACCTGACTGTTTGTAACTGTTTGCGTCCTGTTTCTTGTGCTTTTTTACTGAGGGCAATCATATTAATCATTGATATCAATTGCAACACCCAGAGGAATAAAAATACATTTTACAAAATAGGGGAATTCCGCGATCGTCGGACTTTGACCTACACACGCAGTAGCCAGCATCACGAGACTCTATGAGACTCCAGGTACATCTTATGAAGCCAAGAACCTGACTGTTTGTAACTGTTTGCGTCCTGTTTCTTGTGTTTTTTTACTGAGGGCAATCATATTAATCATTGATATCAATTGCAACACCCAGAGGAATAAAAATACATTTTACAAAATAGGGGAATGCCGCGATCGTCGGACTTTGACCTACACACGCAGTAGCCAGCGTCATGAGACTCTATGAGACTCCAGGTACATCTTATGAAGCCAAAAACCTGACTGTTTGTAACTGTTTGCGTCCTGTTTCTTGTGCTTTTTTACTGAGGGCAATCATATTAATCATTGATATCAATTGCAACACCCAGAGGAATAAAAATACATTTGACAAAATAGGGGAATTCCGCGATCGTCGGACTTTGACCTACACACGCAGTAGCCAGCATCACGAGACTCTATGAGACTCCAGGTACATCTTATGAAGCCAAGAACCTGACTGTTTGTAACTGTTTGCGTCCTGTTTCTTGTGCTTTTTTACTGAGGGCAATCATATTAATCATTGATATCAATTGCAACACCCAGAGGAATAAAAATACATTTGACAAAATAGGGGAATGCCGCGATCGTCGGACTTTGACCTACACACGCAGTAGCCTTGTGCTTTTTTACTGAGGGCAATCATATTAATCATTGATATCAATTGCAACACCCAGAGGAATAAAAATACATTTGACAAAATAGGGAAATTCCGCGATCGTCGGACTTTGACCTACACACGCAGTAGCCGGCGTCACGAGACTCTAATCATGTATATACTGAGCACTGCATTAATCAGCGTCTTCTCCGTGGCACACATAGGAAAGGCAGCGCTGTGCTATATAGCACTTTAAGAATTGCATCGCAGGTTCGAATCCGGCTTGATGCACCGGCCCCGTTAAGTCCGTTTCCGCTGGCTCGCGTTGTTTTACGCGACGCCGCCATCTGGTCATCGAGTGTCGATCGCCCGCGACATCTTATGAAGCCAAGAACCTGACTGTTTGTAACTGTTTGCGTCCTGTTTCTTGTGCTTTTTTACTGAGGGCAATCATATGAATCATTGATATCAATTGCAACACCCAGAGGAATAAAAATACATTTGACAAAATAGGGGAATGCCGCGATCGTCGGACTTTGACCTACACACGTAGTAGCTGGCATCACGAGACTATGAGACTCCCGCGACATCTTATGAAGCCAAGAACCTGACTGTTTGTAACTGTTTGCGTCCTGTTTCTTGTGCTTTTTTACTGAGGGCAATCATATTAATCATTGATATCAATTGCAACACCCAGAGGAATAAAAATACATTTGACAAAATAGGGGAATGCCGCGATCGTCGGACTTTGACCTACACACGCAGTAGCCAGCGTCACGAGACTCTATGAGACTCCAGGTACATCTTATGAAGCCAAAAACCTGACTGTTTGTAACTGTTTGCGTCCTGTTTCTTGTGCTTTTTTACTGAGGGCAATCATATTAATCATTGATATCAATTGCAACACCCAGAGGAATAAAAATACATTTGACAAAATAGGGGAATGCCGCGATCGTCGGACTTTGACCTACACACGCAGTAGCCGGCGTCACGAGACTCTATGAGACTCCAGGTACATCTTATGAAGCCAAAAACCTGACTGTTTGTAACTGTTTGCGTCCTGTTTCTTGTGCTTTTTTACTGAGGGCAATCATATTAATCATTGATATCAATTGCAACACCCAGAGGAATAAAAATACATTTGACAAAATAGGGGAATGCCGCGATCGTGGACTTTGACCTACACACGCAGTAGCCGGCGTCACGAGACTCTAATCATGTATATACTGAGCATTGCATTAATCAGCGTCTTCTCCGTGGCACACATAGGAAAGGCAGCGCTGTGCTATATAGCACTTTAAGAATTGCATCGCAGGTTCGAATCCGGCCTGATGCACCGGCCCCATTTAGTCCGTTTCCGCTGGCTCGCGTTGTTTTACGCGACGCCGCCATCTGGTCATCGAGTGTCGATCGCCCGCGACATCTTATGAAGCCAAGAACCTGACTGTTTGTAACTGTTTGCGTCCTGTTTCTTGTGCTTTTTTACTGAGGGCAATCATATTAATCATTGATATCAATTGCAACACCCAGAGGAATAAAAATACATTTGACAAAATAGGGGAATGCCGCGATCGTGGACTTTGACCTACACACGCAGTAGCCGGCGTCACGAGACTCTAATCATGTATATACTGAGCATTGCATTAATCAGCGTCTTCTCCGTGGCACACATAGGAAAGGCAGCGCTGTGCTATATAGCACTTTAAGAATTGCATCGCAGGTTCGAATCCGGCCTGATGCACCGGCCCCATTTAGTCCGTTTCCGCTGGCTCGCGTTGTTTTACGCGACGCCGCCATCTGGTCATCGAGTGTCGATCGCCCGCGACATCTTATGAAGCCAAGAACCTGACTGTTTGTAACTGTTTGCGTCCTGTTTCTTGTGCTTTTTTACTGAGGGCAATCATATGAATCATTGATATCAATTGCAACACCCAGAGGAATAAAAATACATTTGACAAAATAGGGGAATGCCGCGATCGTCGGACTTTGACCTACACACGCAGTAGCCAGCGTCAAGAGACTCTATGAGCCTCCAGGTACATCTTATGAAGCCAAGAACCTGACTGTTTGTAACTGTTTGCGTCCTGTTTCTTGTGCTTTTTTACTGAGGGCAATCATATTAATCATTGATATCAATTGCAACACCCAGAGGAATAAAAATACATTTTACAAAATAGGGGAATGCCGCGATCGTCGGACTTTGACCTACACACGCAGTAGCCAGCGTCACGAGACTCTATGAGACTCCAGGTACATCTTATGAAGCCAAAAACCTGACTGTTTGTAACTGTTTGCGTCCTGTTTCTTGTGCTTTTTTACTGAGGGCAATCATATGAATCATTGATATCAATTGCAACACCCAGAGGAATAAAAATACATTTGACAAAATAGGGGAATGCCGCGATCGTCGGACTTTGACCTACACACGTAGTAGCTGGCATCACGAGACTATGAGACTCCCGCGACATCTTATGAAGCCAAGAACCTGACTGTTTGTAACTGTTTGCGTCCTGTTTCTTGTGCTTTTTTACTGAGGGCAATCATATTAATCATTGATATCAATTGCAACACCCAGAGGAATAAAAATACATTTGACAAAATAGGGGAATGCCGCGATCGTCGGACTTTGACCTACACACGCAGTAGCCAGCGTCACGAGACTCTATGAGACTCCAGGTACATCTTATGAAGCCAAAAACCTGACTGTTTGTAACTGTTTGCGTCCTGTTTCTTGTGCTTTTTTACTGAGGGCAATCATATTAATCATTGATATCAATTGCAACACCCAGAGGAATAAAAATACATTTGACAAAATAGGGGAATGCCGCGATCGTGGACTTTGACCTACACACGCAGTAGCCGGCGTCACGAGACTCTAATCATGTATATACTGAGCATTGCATTAATCAGCGTCTTCTCCATGGCACACATAGGAAAGGCAGCGCTGTGCTATATAGCACTTTAAGAATTGCATCGCAGGTTCGAATCCGGCCTGATGCACCGGCCCCATTTAGTCCGTTTCCGCTGGCTCGCGTTGTTTTACGCGACGCCGCCATCTGGTCATCGAGTGTCGATCGCCCGCGACATCTTATGAAGCCAAGAACCTGACTGTTTGTAACTGTTTGCGTCCTGTTTCTTGTGCTTTTTTACTGAGGGCAATCATATTAATCATTGATATCAATTGCAACACCCAGAGGAATAAAAATACATTTGACAAAATAGGGGAATGCCGCGATCGTGGACTTTGACCTACACACGCAGTAGCCGGCGTCACGAGACTCTAATCATGTATATACTGAGCATTGCATTAATCAGCGTCTTCTCCGTGGCACACATAGGAAAGGCAGCGCTGTGCTATATAGCACTTTAAGAATTGCATCGCAGGTTCGAATCCGGCCTGATGCACCGGCCCCATTTAGTCCGTTTCCGCTGGCTCGCGTTGTTTTACGCGACGCCGCCATCTGGTCATCGAGTGTCGATCGCCCGCGACATCTTATGAAGCCAAGAACCTGACTGTTTGTAACTGTTTGCGTCCTGTTTCTTGTGCTTTTTTACTGAGGGCAATCATATGAATCATTGATATCAATTGCAACACCCAGAGGAATAAAAATACATTTGACAAAATAGGGGAATGCCGCGATCGTCGGACTTTGACCTACACACGCAGTAGCCAGCGTCAAGAGACTCTATGAGCCTCCAGGTACATCTTATGAAGCCAAGAACCTGACTGTTTGTAACTGTTTGCGTCCTGTTTCTTGTGCTTTTTTACTGAGGGCAATCATATTAATCATTGATATCAATTGCAACACCCAGAGGAATAAAAATACATTTTACAAAATAGGGGAATGCCGCGATCGTCGGACTTTGACCTACACACGCAGTAGCCAGCGTCACGAGACTCTATGAGACTCCAGGTACATCTTATGAAGCCAAAAACCTGACTGTTTGTAACTGTTTGCGTCCTGTTTCTTGTGCTTTTTTACTGAGGGCAATCATATGAATCATTGATATCAATTGCAACACCCAGAGGAATAAAAATACATTTGACAAAATAGGGGAATGCCGCGATCGTCGGACTTTGACCTACACACGTAGTAGCTGGCATCACGAGACTATGAGACTCCCGCGACATCTTATGAAGCCAAGAACCTGACTGTTTGTAACTGTTTGCGTCCTGTTTCTTGTGCTTTTTTACTGAGGGCAATCATATTAATCATTGATATCAATTGCAACACCCAGAGGAATAAAAATACATTTGACAAAATAGGGGAATGCCGCGATCGTCGGACTTTGACCTACACACGCAGTAGCCAGCGTCACGAGACTCTATGAGACTCCAGGTACATCTTATGAAGCCAAAAACCTGACTGTTTGTAACTGTTTGCGTCCTGTTTCTTGTGCTTTTTTACTGAGGGCAATCATATTAATCATTGATATCAATTGCAACACCCAGAGGAATAAAAATACATTTGACAAAATAGGGGAATGCCGCGATCGTCGGACTTTGACCTACACACGCAGTAGCCAGCGTCACGAGACTCTATGAGACTCCAGGTACATCTTATGAAGCCAAAAACCTGACTGTTTGTAACTGTTTGCGTCCTGTTTCTTGTGCTTTTTTACTGAGGGCAATCATATTAATCATTGATATCAATTGCAACACCCAGAGGAATAAAAATACATTTGACAAAATAGGGGAATGCCGCGATCGTCGGACTTTGACCTACACACGCAGTAGCCGGCGTCACGAGACTCTAATCATGTATATACTGAGCACTGCATTAATCAGCGTCTTCTCCGTGGCACACATAGGAAAGGCAGCGCTGTGCTATATAGCACTTTAAGAATTGCATCGCAGGTTCGAATCCGGCTTGATGCACCGGCCCCATTAAGTCCGTTTCCGCTGGCTCGCGTTGTTTTACGCGACGCCGCCATCTGGTCATCGAGTGTCGATCGCCCGCGACATCTTATGAAGCCAAGAACCTGACTGTTTGTAACTGTTTGCGTCCTGTTTCTTGTGCTTTTTTACTGAGGGCAATCATATTAATCATTGATATCAATTGCAACACCCAGAGGAATAAAAATACATTTGACAAAATAGGGGAATGCCGCGATCGTGGACTTTGACCTACACACGCAGTAGCCGGCGTCACGAGACTCTAATCATGTATATACTGAGCATTGCATTAATCAGCGTCTTCTCCGTGGCACACATAGGAAAGGCAGCGCTGTGCTATATAGCACTTTAAGAATTGCATCGCAGGTTCGAATCCGGCCTGATGCACCGGCCCCATTTAGTCCGTTTCCGCTGGCTCGCGTTGTTTTACGCGACGCCGCCATCTGGTCATCGAGTGTCGATCGCCCGCGACATCTTATGAAGCCAAGAACCTGACTGTTTGTAACTGTTTGCGTCCTGTTTCTTGTGCTTTTTTACTGAGGGCAATCATATGAATCATTGATATCAATTGCAACACCCAGAGGAATAAAAATACATTTGACAAAATAGGGGAATGCTGCGATCGTCGGACTTTGACCTACACACGCAGTAGCCAGCGTCAAGAGACTCTATGAGCCTCCAGGTACATCTTATGAAGCCAAGAACCTGACTGTTTGTAACTGTTTGCGTCCTGTTTCTTGTGCTTTTTTACTGAGGGCAATCATATTAATCATTGATATCAATTGCAACACCCAGAGGAATAAAAATACATTTTACAAAATAGGGGAATGCCGCGATCGTCGGACTTTGACCTACACACGCAGTAGCCAGCGTCACGAGACTCTATGAGACTCCAGGTACATCTTATGAAGCCAAAAACCTGACTGTTTGTAACTGTTTGCGTCCTGTTTCTTGTGCTTTTTTACTGAGGGCAATCATATTAATCATTGATATCAATTGCAACACCCAGAGGAATAAAAATACATTTTACAAAATAGGGGAATTCCGCGATCGTCGGACTTTGACCTACACACGCAGTAGCCAGCATCACGAGACTCTATGAGACTCCAGGTACATCTTATGAAGCCAAGAACCTGACTGTTTGTAACTGTTTGCGTCCTGTTTCTTGTGTTTTTTTACTGAGGGCAATCATATTAATCATTGATATCAATTGCAACACCCAGAGGAATAAAAATACATTTTACAAAATAGGGGAATGCCGCGATCGTCGGACTTTGACCTACACACGCAGTAGCCAGCGTCATGAGACTCTATGAGACTCCAGGTACATCTTATGAAGCCAAAAACCTGACTGTTTGTAACTGTTTGCGTCCTGTTTCTTGTGCTTTTTTACTGAGGGCAATCATATTAATCATTGATATCAATTGCAACACCCAGAGGAATAAAAATACATTTGACAAAATAGGGGAATTCCGCGATCGTCGGACTTTGACCTACACACGCAGTAGCCAGCATCACGAGACTCTATGAGACTCCAGGTACATCTTATGAAGCCAAGAACCTGACTGTTTGTAACTGTTTGCGTCCTGTTTCTTGTGCTTTTTTACTGAGGGCAATCATATTAATCATTGATATCAATTGCAACACCCAGAGGAATAAAAATACATTTGACAAAATAGGGGAATGCCGCGATCGTCGGACTTTGACCTACACACGCAGTAGCCTTGTGCTTTTTTACTGAGGGCAATCATATTAATCATTGATATCAATTGCAACACCCAGAGGAATAAAAATACATTTGACAAAATAGGGAAATTCCGCGATCGTCGGACTTTGACCTACACACGCAGTAGCCGGCGTCACGAGACTCTAATCATGTATATACTGAGCACTGCATTAATCAGCGTCTTCTCCGTGGCACACATAGGAAAGGCAGCGCTGTGCTATATAGCACTTTAAGAATTGCATCGCAGGTTCGAATCCGGCTTGATGCACCGGCCCCGTTAAGTCCGTTTCCGCTGGCTCGCGTTGTTTTACGCGACGCCGCCATCTGGTCATCGAGTGTCGATCGCCCGCGACATCTTATGAAGCCAAGAACCTGACTGTTTGTAACTGTTTGCGTCCTGTTTCTTGTGCTTTTTTACTGAGGGCAATCATATTAATCATTGATATCAATTGCAACACCCAGAGGAATAAAAATACATTTGACAAAATAGGGGAATGCCGCGATCGTGGACTTTGACCTACACACGCAGTAGCCGGCGTCACGAGACTCTAATCATGTATATACTGAGCATTGCATTAATCAGCGTCTTCTCCGTGGCACACATAGGAAAGGCAGCGCTGTGCTATATAGCACTTTAAGAATTGCATCGCAGGTTCGAATCCGGCCTGATGCACCGGCCCCATTTAGTCCGTTTCCGCTGGCTCGCGTTGTTTTACGCGACGCCGCCATCTGGTCATCGAGTGTCGATCGCCCGCGACATCTTATGAAGCCAAGAACCTGACTGTTTGTAACTGTTTGCGTCCTGTTTCTTGTGCTTTTTTACTGAGGGCAATCATATGAATCATTGATATCAATTGCAACACCCAGAGGAATAAAAATACATTTGACAAAATAGGGGAATGCTGCGATCGTCGGACTTTGACCTACACACGCAGTAGCCAGCGTCAAGAGACTCTATGAGCCTCCAGGTACATCTTATGAAGCCAAGAACCTGACTGTTTGTAACTGTTTGCGTCCTGTTTCTTGTGCTTTTTTACTGAGGGCAATCATATTAATCATTGATATCAATTGCAACACCCAGAGGAATAAAAATACATTTGACAAAATAGGGGAATGCCGCGATCGTCGGACTTTGACCTACACACGCAGTAGCCAGCGTCACGAGACTCTATGAGACTCCAGGTACATCTTATGAAGCCAAAAACCTGACTGTTTGTAACTGTTTGCGTCCTGTTTCTTGTGCTTTTTTACTGAGGGCAATCATATTAATCATTGATATCAATTGCAACACCCAGAGGAATAAAAATACATTTGACAAAATAGGGGAATGCCGCGATCGTCGGACTTTGACCTACACACGCAGTAGCCGGCGTCACGAGACTCTAATCATGTATATACTGAGCACTGCATTAATCAGCGTCTTCTCCGTGGCACACATAGGAAAGGCAGCGCTGTGCTATATAGCACTTTAAGAATTGCATCGCAGGTTCGAATCCGGCTTGATGCACCGGCCCCATTAAGTCCGTTTCCGCTGGCTCGCGTTGTTTTACGCGACGCCGCCATCTGGTCATCGAGTGTCGATCGCCCGCGACATCTTATGAAGCCAAGAACCTGACTGTTTGTAACTGTTTGCGTCCTGTTTCTTGTGCTTTTTTACTGAGGGCAATCATATTAATCATTGATATCAATTGCAACACCCAGAGGAATAAAAATACATTTGACAAAATAGGGGAATGCCGCGATCGTGGACTTTGACCTACACACGCAGTAGCCGGCGTCACGAGACTCTAATCATGTATATACTGAGCATTGCATTAATCAGCGTCTTCTCCGTGGCACACATAGGAAAGGCAGCGCTGTGCTATATAGCACTTTAAGAATTGCATCGCAGGTTCGAATCCGGCCTGATGCACCGGCCCCATTTAGTCCGTTTCCGCTGGCTCGCGTTGTTTTACGCGACGCCGCCATCTGGTCATCGAGTGTCGATCGCCCGCGACATCTTATGAAGCCAAGAACCTGACTGTTTGTAACTGTTTGCGTCCTGTTTCTTGTGCTTTTTTACTGAGGGCAATCATATGAATCATTGATATCAATTGCAACACCCAGAGGAATAAAAATACATTTGACAAAATAGGGGAATGCTGCGATCGTCGGACTTTGACCTACACACGCAGTAGCCAGCGTCAAGAGACTCTATGAGCCTCCAGGTACATCTTATGAAGCCAAGAACCTGACTGTTTGTAACTGTTTGCGTCCTGTTTCTTGTGCTTTTTTACTGAGGGCAATCATATTAATCATTGATATCAATTGCAACACCCAGAGGAATAAAAATACATTTTACAAAATAGGGGAATGCCGCGATCGTCGGACTTTGACCTACACACGCAGTAGCCAGCGTCACGAGACTCTATGAGACTCCAGGTACATCTTATGAAGCCAAAAACCTGACTGTTTGTAACTGTTTGCGTCCTGTTTCTTGTGCTTTTTTACTGAGGGCAATCATATTAATCATTGATATCAATTGCAACACCCAGAGGAATAAAAATACATTTTACAAAATAGGGGAATTCCGCGATCGTCGGACTTTGACCTACACACGCAGTAGCCAGCATCACGAGACTCTATGAGACTCCAGGTACATCTTATGAAGCCAAGAACCTGACTGTTTGTAACTGTTTGCGTCCTGTTTCTTGTGTTTTTTTACTGAGGGCAATCATATTAATCATTGATATCAATTGCAACACCCAGAGGAATAAAAATACATTTTACAAAATAGGGGAATGCCGCGATCGTCGGACTTTGACCTACACACGCAGTAGCCAGCGTCATGAGACTCTATGAGACTCCAGGTACATCTTATGAAGCCAAAAACCTGACTGTTTGTAACTGTTTGCGTCCTGTTTCTTGTGCTTTTTTACTGAGGGCAATCATATTAATCATTGATATCAATTGCAACACCCAGAGGAATAAAAATACATTTGACAAAATAGGGGAATTCCGCGATCGTCGGACTTTGACCTACACACGCAGTAGCCAGCATCACGAGACTCTATGAGACTCCAGGTACATCTTATGAAGCCAAGAACCTGACTGTTTGTAACTGTTTGCGTCCTGTTTCTTGTGCTTTTTTACTGAGGGCAATCATATTAATCATTGATATCAATTGCAACACCCAGAGGAATAAAAATACATTTGACAAAATAGGGGAATGCCGCGATCGTCGGACTTTGACCTACACACGCAGTAGCCTTGTGCTTTTTTACTGAGGGCAATCATATTAATCATTGATATCAATTGCAACACCCAGAGGAATAAAAATACATTTGACAAAATAGGGAAATTCCGCGATCGTCGGACTTTGACCTACACACGCAGTAGCCGGCGTCACGAGACTCTAATCATGTATATACTGAGCACTGCATTAATCAGCGTCTTCTCCGTGGCACACATAGGAAAGGCAGCGCTGTGCTATATAGCACTTTAAGAATTGCATCGCAGGTTCGAATCCGGCTTGATGCACCGGCCCCGTTAAGTCCGTTTCCGCTGGCTCGCGTTGTTTTACGCGACGCCGCCATCTGGTCATCGAGTGTCGATCGCCCGCGACATCTTATGAAGCCAAGAACCTGACTGTTTGTAACTGTTTGCGTCCTGTTTCTTGTGCTTTTTTACTGAGGGCAATCATATTAATCATTGATATCAATTGCAACACCCAGAGGAATAAAAATACATTTGACAAAATAGGGGAATGCCGCGATCGTGGACTTTGACCTACACACGCAGTAGCCGGCGTCACGAGACTCTAATCATGTATATACTGAGCATTGCATTAATCAGCGTCTTCTCCGTGGCACACATAGGAAAGGCAGCGCTG
Organism: Alosa sapidissima; assembly: GCF_018492685.1. Lineage (NCBI taxonomy): Eukaryota > Metazoa > Chordata > Actinopteri > Clupeiformes > Clupeidae > Alosa > Alosa sapidissima. The sequence continues at coordinate 36,923,699 of NC_055961.1, read as the reverse complement.
TGCTATATAGCACTTTAAGAATTGCATCGCAGGTTCGAATCCGGCCTGATGCACCGGCCCCATTTAGTCCGTTTCCGCTGGCTCGCGTTGTTTTACGCGACGCCGCCATCTGGTCATCGAGTGTCGATCGCCCGCGACATCTTATGAAGCCAAGAACCTGACTGTTTGTAACTGTTTGCGTCCTGTTTCTTGTGCTTTTTTACTGAGGGCAATCATATGAATCATTGATATCAATTGCAACACCCAGAGGAATAAAAATACATTTGACAAAATAGGGGAATGCTGCGATCGTCGGACTTTGACCTACACACGCAGTAGCCAGCGTCAAGAGACTCTATGAGCCTCCAGGTACATCTTATGAAGCCAAGAACCTGACTGTTTGTAACTGTTTGCGTCCTGTTTCTTGTGCTTTTTTACTGAGGGCAATCATATTAATCATTGATATCAATTGCAACACCCAGAGGAATAAAAATACATTTTACAAAATAGGGGAATGCCGCGATCGTCGGACTTTGACCTACACACGCAGTAGCCAGCGTCACGAGACTCTATGAGACTCCAGGTACATCTTATGAAGCCAAAAACCTGACTGTTTGTAACTGTTTGCGTCCTGTTTCTTGTGCTTTTTTACTGAGGGCAATCATATTAATCATTGATATCAATTGCAACACCCAGAGGAATAAAAATACATTTTACAAAATAGGGGAATTCCGCGATCGTCGGACTTTGACCTACACACGCAGTAGCCAGCATCACGAGACTCTATGAGACTCCAGGTACATCTTATGAAGCCAAGAACCTGACTGTTTGTAACTGTTTGCGTCCTGTTTCTTGTGTTTTTTTACTGAGGGCAATCATATTAATCATTGATATCAATTGCAACACCCAGAGGAATAAAAATACATTTTACAAAATAGGGGAATGCCGCGATCGTCGGACTTTGACCTACACACGCAGTAGCCAGCGTCATGAGACTCTATGAGACTCCAGGTACATCTTATGAAGCCAAAAACCTGACTGTTTGTAACTGTTTGCGTCCTGTTTCTTGTGCTTTTTTACTGAGGGCAATCATATTAATCATTGATATCAATTGCAACACCCAGAGGAATAAAAATACATTTGACAAAATAGGGGAATGCCGCGATCGTCGGACTTTGACCTACACACGCAGTAGCCAGCATCACGAGACTCTATGAGACTCCAGGTACATCTTATGAAGCCAAGAACCTGACTGTTTGTAACTGTTTGCGTCCTGTTTCTTGTGCTTTTTTACTGAGGGCAATCATATTAATCATTGATATCAATTGCAACACCCAGAGGAATAAAAATACATTTGACAAAATAGGGGAATGCCGCGATCGTCGGACTTTGACCTACACACGCAGTAGCCTTGTGCTTTTTTACTGAGGGCAATCATATTAATCATTGATATCAATTGCAACACCCAGAGGAATAAAAATACATTTGACAAAATAGGGAAATTCCGCGATCGTCGGACTTTGACCTACACACGCAGTAGCCGGCGTCACGAGACTCTAATCATGTATATACTGAGCACTGCATTAATCAGCGTCTTCTCCGTGGCACACATAGGAAAGGCAGCGCTGTGCTATATAGCACTTTAAGAATTGCATCGCAGGTTCGAATCCGGCTTGATGCACCGGCCCCGTTAAGTCCGTTTCCGCTGGCTCGCGTTGTTTTACGCGACGCCGCCATCTGGTCATCGAGTGTCGATCGCCCGCGACATCTTATGAAGCCAAGAACCTGACTGTTTGTAACTGTTTGCGTCCTGTTTCTTGTGCTTTTTTACTGAGGGCAATCATATGAATCATTGATATCAATTGCAACACCCAGAGGAATAAAAATACATTTGACAAAATAGGGGAATGCCGCGATCGTCGGACTTTGACCTACACACGTAGTAGCTGGCATCACGAGACTATGAGACTCCCGCGACATCTTATGAAGCCAAGAACCTGACTGTTTGTAACTGTTTGCGTCCTGTTTCTTGTGCTTTTTTACTGAGGGCAATCATATTAATCATTGATATCAATTGCAACACCCAGAGGAATAAAAATACATTTGACAAAATAGGGGAATGCCGCGATCGTCGGACTTTGACCTACACACGCAGTAGCCAGCGTCACGAGACTCTATGAGACTCCAGGTACATCTTATGAAGCCAAAAACCTGACTGTTTGTAACTGTTTGCGTCCTGTTTCTTGTGCTTTTTTACTGAGGGCAATCATATTAATCATTGATATCAATTGCAACACCCAGAGGAATAAAAATACATTTGACAAAATAGGGGAATGCCGCGATCGTCGGACTTTGACCTACACACGCAGTAGCCAGCGTCACGAGACTCTATGAGACTCCAGGTACATCTTATGAAGCCAAAAACCTGACTGTTTGTAACTGTTTGCGTCCTGTTTCTTGTGCTTTTTTACTGAGGGCAATCATATTAATCATTGATATCAATTGCAACACCCAGAGGAATAAAAATACATTTGACAAAATAGGGGAATTCCGCGATCGTCGGACTTTGACCTACACACGCAGTAGCCAGCATCACGAGACTCTATGAGACTCCAGGTACATCTTATGAAGCCAAGAACCTGACTGTTTGTAACTGTTTGCGTCCTGTTTCTTGTGCTTTTTTACTGAGGGCAATCATATTAATCATTGATATCAATTGCAACACCCAGAGGAATAAAAATACATTTGACAAAATAGGGGAATGCCGCGATCGTCGGACTTTGACCTACACACGCAGTAGCCTTGTGCTTTTTTACTGAGGGCAATCATATTAATCATTGATATCAATTGCAACACCCAGAGGAATAAAAATACATTTGACAAAATAGGGGAATGCCGCGATCGTCGGACTTTGACCTACACACGCAGTAGCCGGCGTCACGAGACTCTAATCATGTATATACTGAGCACTGCATTAATCAGCGTCTTCTCCGTGGCACACATAGGAAAGGCAGTGCTGTGCTATATAGCACTTTAAGAATTGCATCGCAGGTTCGAATCCGGCCTGATGCACCGGCCCCATTTAGTCCGTTTCCGCTGGCTCGCGTTGTTTTACGCGACGCCGCCATCTGGTCATCGAGTGTCGATCGCCCGCGACATCTTATGAAGCCAAGAACCTGACTGTTTGTAACTGTTTGCGTCCTGTTTCTTGTGCTTTTTTACTGAGGGCAATCATATTAATCATTGATATCAATTGCAACACCCAGAGGAATAAAAATACATTTGACAAAATAGGGGAATGCCGCGATCGTGGACTTTGACCTACACACGCAGTAGCCGGCGTCACGAGACTCTAATCATGTATATACTGAGCATTGCATTAATCAGCGTCTTCTCCGTGGCACACATAGGAAAGGCAGCGCTGTGCTATATAGCACTTTAAGAATTGCATCGCAGGTTCGAATCCGGCCTGATGCACCGGCCCCATTTAGTCCGTTTCCGCTGGCTCGCGTTGTTTTACGCGACGCCGCCATCTGGTCATCGAGTGTCGATCGCCCGCGACATCTTATGAAGCCAAGAACCTGACTGTTTGTAACTGTTTGCGTCCTGTTTCTTGTGCTTTTTTACTGAGGGCAATCATATGAATCATTGATATCAATTGCAACACCCAGAGGAATAAAAATACATTTGACAAAATAGGGGAATGCTGCGATCGTCGGACTTTGACCTACACACGCAGTAGCCAGCGTCAAGAGACTCTATGAGCCTCCAGGTACATCTTATGAAGCCAAGAACCTGACTGTTTGTAACTGTTTGCGTCCTGTTTCTTGTGCTTTTTTACTGAGGGCAATCATATTAATCATTGATATCAATTGCAACATCCAGAGAAATAAAAATCTTTTTTTACAAAAACGAGGGCCTTTGACCTACACACGCTACAGCCAGCGTCACGAGACTCTAATAATGGATGTAAGTAACACGGAGCACTTTATTCAGCATCGCTGCAGTAGCAGTATGGACAAGACCTCGCTGTGCGGAGCACATGAAGAATTGTTCCAGCATCGCCGGTTCGAAACCTGCTTGATGACGTGGCCACCACAGTCGGGTGAAATCCCGTTAATTTTACCGCTGTTCGGTAGTCATCGCAATCGCTAGTCCGTGCGTGCAGTCGGGTGGGCACGCGTGATTTTTCATGAAACCAAGTGTGTGACTGTTTGTGACTGTTTGCTGTGCTGTTTACTGAGGGCATTCATATTAATCACTGATATCAATTGCAACAGCCAGAGAAATAAAAATCTTTTTTTACGAAAATGAGGGCCTTTGACCTACACACGCTACAGCCAGCATCACGAGACTCTAATAATGGATGTAACACGGAGCACTTCATTCAACATCGCTGCAGTAGCAGTATGGACAAGACCTCGCTGTGCGGAGCAGATGGAGAATTATTCCAGTATTGCCAGTTCGAAACATGCTTGATGACGTGGCCGCCGCAGTCAGGCGATCTCCCGTTAATTTTACCGCTGTCCGGTAGTCACCGCTATCGCGAGTCCGTACATGCGTGCGGGCGGGTGGGCACGCGCGATCCCTCATGACACCAAGTGTGTGACTGTTTGTAACTGTTTGCTGCAGGGCTCGAATTATCTTTTTGTCTTTAAGGGGGTCTCTCTATCTCATAAAAGGTTGGCACACCCCGCACATAACCTAACAAAGTGGTACAATTAAATACCCTAGGCGCAAGTGGCGCTTTTGCGCTTTATATTTTTTACCTTGGTTTTACACAAGCAGTACACGCACACAACAGACAGAGATTTTTCATAAAAATGTATTCCTTTTAATTCATTTCAACATATTATTGATTGTAAGTCCATATTTCATTTCAATTTCACAATACAAAGAAATAGACTAAACGATTTAGTTTGTGCCATTCTCAATTTCACAACGTAACTCATTTGAACCAGACTACCGTCTCAGATAGGCTATCCTCAGTTAACCACAAAAATGTATTTAGTGTTATTCAAAGATAAGACACAACGTCAAGTTCTCTAACTTTTTAATGACCACCGTCATCCACCCTCGCTCATCCACTCCCCAGACTCCACATCCGGTTCCTATACAAAAACAGTCCCTAGGTGTTTTCTACACAATAAAAGTTCCTAGGTGATTTCATAGTAAATACAACAAATTATATTTCACAGTTAACAAACAGTTAACATTTAGTATAACTTATACACAGGGAAAATGCACTAACTGTCAGAAATTAATAAAGTAATTGCTGCCAAACTATGTAGTATTATAGGCTAACACATATAACAACACCTGGTTCAGTCGTCTCGTGTGTTGAACCGTGGAAAATTAATAGACAAACAATTTTGGAATTTGCACTGAGATGTTGTCAGGTAGCCATTGAATATTCGGCCATCAGAGATTGCTAACAGGTGTTTCAAAATATCTGGGAACTTTCCGGAGCTCTGAATGGCAGAGAATAGCTACAGATCAGTTCACACAATCTGTTGAAAGATGTCAGTCATGAGGCAGATGTAGAAGAATTCCGTGAGCTTTATTCAGATAACCTGCAGCACTGCAAAAATTTTTCTTGCATGCTTCAATGACAGTGGATGGAGTGTAGTCTAAAAGATTATCAATCTCCCAGTAGTCGGAGTAGTAGTCCACCATGATGAGATATGTGCAGCTCTTGATGCTGAAAATGTCTATTCCGACTTTGGACCACGGGATGTCTGGAATGTGGTGTGCAGTGAGTGTTTCTTTTTGTTGTTTCCCCTGAGTGGCATTATAGGTGGTACAGCCATTTGTGAAGTTCTTGATGTCATCCGCGATTCCTGGCCAGAAAATGGCCTCACGGGCCTTCCTCTGACTGGCCTCAATACCAGAGTGCCCTATGTGAATCTTCTGCAGGAAGCTGTTGCGCTATGTTTCAGGGATGAAGATCCGCTGTCCTTTGAAAATTAGGCCTTCTTCTGTTTTAAGTTCTTCTCTGTATGTCCAGAATGGACGAAGCAAAGGGTCCACAGCTTGCCTGTGCTCTGGCCAGCCCTTGTTGATGTGTCTGTTCAGCGCCTGTGGCACTGGATCTTGAGCAGAGTGTGTCTTGATGGTCTCCAGTGTCTTTGTAGTGATGTTAGTGTTGCTGCTGTGACTGACATGTTCAAGGTCTGCTGACGTCAGTCCCAAGGCATATACCGAGAATGGTGCCTGAATTTGTGGGTGTTCCACATTAGGCTGTGGGGTTCTGGACAAGAAGTCAGCTAAATGGAGGTCTTTGCCTGGTTTGTACAGCAGGTGTATCTGGTACCTCTGTAATCTGAGCAACATCCGTTGCAGTCTCTTTGGTGCCATGAGCAATGACTTGAAAATTGCTTCGAGGGGCTTGTGATCACTGTGAACAGTGATATGATCCCTGCCATGAAGGTACTGATCAAATTTGTCACATGCAAAGACAATGGCGAGGCATTCCTTTTCTATTTGCGCGTATGTCACAGGCGGAGGGCGCTATTGCCTCCTTAACACAATCTCTAGCAGTGGGGAGAACACTCTACTCCTCAATAATGCCAAGAGTCCGAGAAATATATTAAAAACCAGTATTTTATTAAGTTACATATAAAAAGAGCTTAATGCTAAAAGTCCCATCGACCAAATGAGCTCCCTTCCCAGTGTTCGAATGTCCAGCACCCCCAACGAGCCGGCGGCCAAGTCAGCGGAAGCAACTTTGCCCAGTGGTCGGCTCCTCCGATCGGAACAGGTCCCGCCGTCAGCAGACCTGCGTCCCAGTGGCAGCTGTTTGGTGGCAGAACAGAGGCTACTTTAGTGAACGCAGCTAAATCCCTCCTATAGACCCCAGCACATCCGAGTAACAAAAACACAATTCACTGCACCAAAATACACACAGTTCATCACACGTTACATAAGGCCGATCATAAGCACAGAAATCCAACCACTGCAATCCACACCACACCACTTGGCTATAAAGCGACTTGGACTCGGGCTGTAGGCAAAGGGGGGGGGGGGGGGGTGGAGTGTAGCTACAGTTCATGAGGTAGTCAGCTGCAACGGGCAGACAGCAGGAGCAGAGAGGTAAGGACACAAAGGCCGTAGCCGGGTGGCGCTAGGCAGGGAGTGCAACCAGTCCAACACAGTTCTAAACAGCACCAAAAATGCAGTCAAGGGGGCCAGGGGATAGGAGCTGCTAGGTAGGGACAGTCAATAATGTAGTGCAGTAGCACCAGAGATATAGAAAGGCCTATGGCCCAGCAATGGGCATTCAGGAGGCAATTAACAAATACTTAGCTCTGCGAGGGGCGGACGTTTCCACCCCTCTGACATCCAATGACGCTTGAACACACAGTCGGCCGCCGTTGAACAGGGGACGAGCGAAGTCTGTAGCTCACTTGATAACTGGAGGCGTGTAGTCCGTAGCTCACTTGATAACTGGAGGCGTGTAGTCCGTAGCTCACTTGATAACTGGAGGCGTGTAGTCCGTAGCTCACTTGATAACTGGAGGCGAGTGTAGTCCGTAGCTCACTTGGAAACCGGCGAGTGAAGTCCTAACCGATGCTTGGAATGCTGCGGTCGATTCGGCGTGGCAATCCACCAAGCCGGTAGCGAGTAAGCCGCCTCTAATGCAGGAGAAGAGAGGGTAGGCTCAGGAACAATAGCAGTAATCACCGCACAGCAACAAGCAGAGGGTAGGCAGAAAACGGGTACTTAGCTCTGTGAGGGGTGGACGTCTCCACCCCTCGGACATCGGCCTGGACAGCGCCTGGACAGACCGGCAGACTTGCCCAAAAGGCTTGATAACTGGAGGCGAGTGAAGTCTTTGGCTGCGGCTCACACTCAGCGTTCACACGCTGCTGTCGTGTCGTCTGTAGCTCGCCCTCTCTTTGGGACTCCAGCTCCGCTGCTTGTCACGTCCTTCTCCAAAGGCTACCCCGCCACGACTGAGAGTGGCCACTCTAGAAAAAGCCCAGTCCCCCCCCCCAAAGTACCAATCACCGAACCCACCGTTCCCGCTACACACCTGTGTCTAATTAATCTACACCTCAAGTGCCAATCACCCAAAACCATTCCCGCTACACACCTGTGTCTGATTTGTAAACACTGTGTGCTTAAGGGGGCTGCCATCTTGGCCTAATAGTGTTCCACCCCAAAACCAGTCCCCATGGAATTTCAGATGCCATTTTAGTTCCCACCCTGTGACACGTACCTCTGTTCAGTTGGCGTCAGCGTCCTCGAGGCAAAGGCTGTCCATTTTGAAGGTGGGCTGCTTCTAGGCCTGTTTCACTTGTGTCACATTGCAGGGTGACCTCTTCATTAAGGTCGTAGTATTTTAGGACAGGATGCTGTGTGACGAGCTGTTTGTTACAGCGCAATGCTTCTTCATGCTGTGAGAGCCAGGCCCATTCGACATCCTTGTCGGTCAGACGCCTGAGGGGCTCACAGACATCTGACAAGTGGGGCAAGAATTTGGAGAGGTAGTTGACAAATCCAAGCAGTCGTTGAAGAGACTTCGCATTATGTGGCATTTGCATGTTCTTTACAGCAGTTACCTTGTCTGGATCTGGGCATAATCCTTCAGTGGTGAGTAGGTGTCCCATGTATGTCACACTAGGGAGATTTAGTCTGAGGCCGCTGGCTTAATCCCAAAAGGCATTCTGAGCCACCTGTAGCGCCCTAAAGGTGTCCAGAATGTAGTGAGATAGCTGCTTGCCTTGTCCAGCTGTATTTGCCAGTAGCCATCTTTCGCATCTAAGACTGAAAATGTTTTTGCCTTGGCTATTTCAGGTAGAATCTCCTCTACTGTCGGCATCTGATAGTGCGATCGAAGTAAAGCTTTGTTCAGTACTGTGGGGTCGATGCAAATGCAGAGCTTGTCCTTCTTTTCCACCACTACCATATTGCTGATCCATGGAGTTGGGTCTGTGACTTTGGCAATGATGCCCCTTGTTTCCATGTGTTCTATGGCCTTTGTGACTTTGTCTTTGATGGGAATCGGGACCCTGCGAGGGAGCTGCTGCACAGGTCTTATGGTGGGGTCAACCTTCAGATGGAGCTCACTAGGGAGGCATCCCAGGCCATCGAACACGTCATCATATGAGGCTATGAGCTCCTCTGTTGTCTTTGGTGTGGTGGCGCCGTCTGCTTGTCCTGCATCAATACTGTGTACGACGTGGCTGCTGGTAATCTGGAGTAAGTTGAGTCGTAGGCAGGTGTCTGCTGAGAGCATAGGGGTTTGTAATGTCTCCATTACATGGAATTTAAGGACGTATGCGTTGCCATCATGTTCTGCCTTGAGACTGCATTCCCCTTTTGGCTGTATCAGTGTCCCATCATATAGCTTGAGAGTGGCTTTGCTTGGTGACAGGGGCGGATTGCCATCTTGGAGCAGGCTGGAGGTCTCGAAAACCAATGACATTGACAATGGAACCAGTGTCTAGTTGGCATTTTATGACCTGTAAGGGGCCATACTGAAGCATTTCGTCATTGTGTGGGGCTAATTTCAGGTGTATGAACCACTTGTTCCTGTTGGCTTGCATGAAATGTATGTGAGAGAGATAAAGCATTGAATCATTTTCATTTTCCCTCTCCTCATCCTCTTCAACTAGATTAAGTTGTGGCTTGCGCTGTGCTTGTTTGCAGACTCTTGCAAAATGATTCCGTTTCCCATATGCTTTACATAGTACACCATAAGCTGGACAGTTGGCCTTGCCGTGGACAGTTCCACAATAACAACATGTGTTTATATGCAATGATTTTTGCCTGGTGTGTTCTGGCACATTTGGCTGTTTACTTCCCCTTTGCCCCTGGCGACCGTCTCGTGACGCATAGTTGGCGGTTTGCTGATCCTCGCCGGCAATTTTCTTAAGTTGAGCTAAAGTTTGTTCACTTGCACGGCACATATCAACAGCTTGAGTGAATGTCAGTTTCGGCTCGCGCAGCATCCGAGCTTGTGCGTTCGTATCTTTTGTGCCTGTGACAAGTTTGTCTCGGAGTAAATCATCTCTCAGGCAGCCAAAGTCTCAAGTGTCTGCTAGCTTTCTTAGCTTGGCTATGTACTGGTACTTTTGGCTTTGTTTGCAATTGTTAAACACAAACCTTTCGTAGATCACGTTTCTGGTCGGTTCAAAGTGTTTTTGTAGTGCATCTAGGACTTTCTTCGGATTTGCCCGGTCCGTGTCAGGCATATGAAGGTGACGCTGCAGTTGATGGCATTCTTTCCCCATTACTGATAGCAGTGTGGCCAAGCGAATGTTGTTGTCTTTTTTGTCTAATCCAGTTGCGATTTCGTAGTTGTCCCACTGCGCGCAGAAAAACATCCAATTGTTGAACACATCGCCCTTCATGTCCATGGGCTCCGGGACTGGGATGTGATACGCCATTCTGAAAGTTGCTTTCTTTCTTGTGGTTTAAGTCGGATTTCTAGTCTGCTCACCGTTCGTTCACGTGTCCAAAAGGCATCCAGGTTAGACTTCTGACACCATGTTGAAAGATGTCAGTCATGAGGCAGATGTAGACTAGAAGAATTCCGTGAGCTTTATTCAGATAACTTGCAGCACGTACAATTACAGCTTGCTTGCTCTCCCGCGTTATCTAAAACCGGCTTGCTCTGTAGTGGTAGGCTGTATATTTAGGTTCTTCCTTAGAGTGCCACCTAGTGGCACTAGAACACTGCAACACAATCATATGTAGGCTGCATTATGGGCCATAATTTCTGGCTTTGTCAATCAACATAGAAGAGGTGAAGCGCAAGTTCAACAGCAAACAGGACTTTTTAGCACGTATCAAACCATGTAGGCTAGCCCAATGAACACCTATGTAAATAGACAAAACACTCGAATTAAAGCAGGGTGACTTCTTCAGATTTTTGAGTGCTGTCAAATCGATCGTATGCGGTTTGCAGTTACTCTAGTGGTGTGGTGGTGAAGTGCAGTCATGCTGCGTTCAAGACGTAGGATTCAAGGGTAGGTCTGCGTCCCATAGTAGCCTATGTTTTAATAACGTCTTTAATGGTAGGACATCGCACAGGGATGGATAATGAGCGGTTGTTTAAGATTAAATTACAATGCCAGACACCTTCAGAAATGAGAGACCCCCTCAGATTTTTTACTTTGTTGCTTTCATGGGAGCCAGTCCTCACTCTATGGGAGCTTGGCTCCCTCTGGCTCCCACGTAATTCGAGCACTGGTTTGCTGTCTGTTTGCTGTGCTGCTTTTTTTATGAAAACGAGGGCCTTTGACCTACACACGCTACAGCCAGCGTCACAAGACTCTAATTAAGCAATATAGCACGAGTGAGAGTGGGGTTGGTCATGGATATTCCCACAGGTGTTGTTCGGCCGTAGCCACGAGGCCACAACAGCCGTGGGAATATCCATGACCAATCCCACGATCACGAGTGCTATATTGCTTTTATACAACAATTCTACCACAAACTAAATAATCTGAAAACACCCCAATATTGTTTAAAAATGTTAATTTTGACATCGTTCTTACGCATCAAAAAATAGTTCCCTTTTCAATAGACAGCGTCTTGGTTGCTAGGTAACCAACATTCCAGATCCCTTGTTACGGGTCTTTGTGGTTTACGTGTCTTCTTGAAAGAAATGTTGAAAGTCGGGCTGAAATCACATTCATATCTAGGTTTGCTGCATGCATGTTACAAGGACACTGGGCCATGTCATGTAAGGGACATGGTACTGCAAAAAAACGGAAACATAGCCTACATTGCAGAGCCACTCAACTTTATTCATTTATGGTGAATAAATGTTACACTACTGTGCACAGCCTGACGTGACGATGCTAGCACGTTAGCAGCGGTTAGCTAACTATGCTAACGTTAGTTATCTACAAGTCTCCTCCAAGTGACAATCATATTATACACAATGCTGGCAATGCTGAGAACAATTAGCATCCTCGTTTATCTTACTTACATTAAGTTGACTGTGTGGCTTAATCCACAGATGTGGTGAAGCACTGTTTCGTTATGGTTTGCTAAGGAGTAACCCTTTGCTTAAAATAGTGGAGAGCTGGGATGAGAACATTGTGTCAAATCTTCGCATTGTATCGCGGAGTGATTTATTATTAGCTGTGCAAAGTCCGAGTTGAAATGTCCAGGGATATTCCAACTCATGGAATGTCTCTCGGCCAATCAGAAACAAATAAATATTTCCATAGAACCCAAATGTTGTATAATAATGGATATAACACACAGCTCTATCTGTCCTTTCCACCTGACGACCCCCTGGTTTCAGCACGGATCTCGGATTGCCTTTCAGACATAGCTACATGGATGAAGGCACACCACCTCCAGCTGAACCTCTCAAAGACTGAACTGCTGGTCATCCCAGCTAAACCTACCATACACCACGACATCAACATCAAATTTGACTCCCTGTCTGTTTCACCGACCAGGACTGCAAGAAATCTAGGAGTTGTTCTTGACAACCAATTAAACTTCTCAGATCATGTTGCCTCAGTCGCCCGGTCATGCCGTTTTGCACTCTACAACATACGGAAAATCAGGACTTACTTGACTCAAGATGCTACCCAACTTCTGGTTCAGGCAATAGTCATCTCACGACTCGACTACTGCAATGCCCTCCTGACAGGTCTCCCAGCCTGCGCAGTAAAACCACTTCAGATGATCCAGAACGCGGCGGCGCGCCTGGTCTACAACCAACCCAAAAGGGCACATGTTACCCCGCTGCTCATCCAGCTACACTGGCTACCTATGGCGGCCCGCATCAAATTCAAGTCTCTAACGCTTGCCTACAAAGTAGTCTCCGGTTCTGCTCCCACCTACTTGAATGCCCTCATACAGACTTACACTACCTCCTACCTCGCTCCTCTGACGAACGACGTCTAGCTCTACCACCGGTACGCTCAAGCCAATCCAAACTTTTCTCATCTGTTGTTCCTCGTTGGTGGAACACACTGCCAGTTCCTACAAGGGCAGGGACATCCTTTTCCACTTTCAAAAAACTCCTGAAGACCCAGGTCTTTAGAGAACATCTACTCTCATAGCAACACTTACAACAAGTCTTACTGATCCTAGCACTCACCAGCCGTTTTAAACTGACTGTTAAAAACAGCACTCACCGACGCACTTATTCTTACTGTACTCTAATGTTTTTTTAAACTGTCCTAAAATTGTGAGAATTGTTCTAAAACTTACTGTTTACTATGTTGTTAGTCGCTTTGGTTAAAAAGCGTCAGCCAAATGTAATGTAATGTAATGTAATGTAACACGGAGCACTTCATTCAGCATTGCTGCCGTAGCACAATGGACAAGACATCGCTGTGCAGAGTACATGGTTGGGATGGCCCCCCTAGTGGCAGTTATCCATAAAATCCAAAATGGCCCCCGCCGAAAAGAGAAAAGGTTATATCTCAGCTTCCTTTAGTCTTAAATTATTATATAATGTATTTTTTCTCATTCTCATTAATATGTGAAGAAGACACCAAACCCATCTGTAATGAGGGCTACTCTCTGTATGGCTCCAACTGCTATATTTACAGACAAGAGAAATTATGGTTTCTTGATGCACAGGTAAATATCACACAAAATCATAACAGCTATGTCATACCTCTCCCTTTCGTTTTAATACAGTTGTACTAGGTTATGTCTATAACCAATGACAAACATTTTGATATATGAATGACATTTTTAAAGGCTCAATTGCAAGGAAATCAGCCTTCATATGGGTCATTTGTTCACTGACATGTGTCTTATTCTGTGCTCATCTAGAAAAACTGTTGAGATGATGGTGGGAAGTTGGCCTCAGTACACAGTCGCGATGAAGATAACTTCTTGAAAAGCCTGATTGGGGACCTGGAGTTTACCTGGATTGGAGGAAACAGGAATCCAAAGAATATGGTGAGCATTTATTAATTCAATTTGTCAAAACTCTTTCTGTTCTCCATAAATCCTATTGCATCACTGAAATCCAAAAGTATAATTTTGAGGTCCAAACACTATTTCAAAAGTCACATAGCCTGTGTTCACTTCCTTAGGTGGACTGACCAAACACCATTTGACTACACACAGTGGGCATTGAGTCAACCAACACAAATCCCAGACAACAATTGCATTGTCATGAATTATCCAGGTAAGAATGTTAACATCCCATCACCATCCCACCACTCTTTTGGTTATTGTGGTCCTTGCTACTGGGATTAATTGGGGAATTTGATTTCCTTTTCCAAGGCTCATATTTCGGCTTCATTATAAAATAAATGTGCCACTTTGTCTGTTGTGTTGTGCTCTTTAAATCAGATGTCTTGTTTCAAGTCACAGATTACCACACAACTGTCTGATCTAATGAGCTGTGTGACATTTCATATGAATATGTCTGCAAGAAGCCAACCACAAAGCCTTGAAACAGTGAACAACAACATTCATATTGTTAAATAAAGAAAAGTAGCCTAAATGAAATATGTGTCTTTCATTTTGTTCTGAAAGAATTTCCCATGGTTTCTAAGCCTTTAGGAGAAAGAACTGTACGTATATGGCTTGTTTTAGGACATTCATTAACAGTTAAATAAATACAAATTTCCCTATTTAAATTAAATGCATTTCCAATTGAGACATTTAAGTGATTTTCTGAAGCATAATAGAAGCAAATTAACTTTATACTTGTGTTAACTGTGCATTGCACGATTATACTCCACCATAATTAATGTGGTCCGAGGTCCACTGTTGATGATGCCGTTGAACCAGATGAAAGAACGAGTCATATTAAAGACTACAAACAATGGCGACCAATTGCAGATTAACAGATTAATTAAGTGTGCTTGCAAAGCACACTTATTGTTCTTCTTAAATTTTATTAGGGGTCCGAGCAGTGTAGCTGCAGGACCCCTATTGTTTCTGTACCGTTCATTTTTGGCCAACATTCTGTAAAAGTCATACTGCAGCCTAAACCGTAACTCCAAAACTCTTCAAATTTTCAGGTATGGTTACCAGTACCCCCCTCTGCCCATAACCCAAAATTTGGGGTACTGCACCCAAAGGTGGCGCTATTGGAAAAAAAAAGTTAATTATGCTAATTTCTCTTTACCAGATTGACCCAGACTCAAAATTCTTTCATAATATTAATCTCTAAACTCAGATGCATCTTTCTGGCCCTGGTCTTATGGTCTAAAAATGTTTACTTTTGACACAATTTCATGGAAAAGCCAAACATTATAAAAAGTTTCACACTCTTCAAAAATAATCAAATCTTCACCAAAATTCTCACAGACAATGTTTAGACCAAGCCTCACAAAAGTTATCGGTCAGAATTTTGATATTTTGTTCCATTTCAGAGATATAGGCCAATAAAGTTAGACCACTTAGGCCATTTTTCCTAGATCACCTATATTCCTATAAACCGTAAGTCCTAGAAACTTCACATTTTCAAGTATTGTTACCAGTACCCCCCACTACCCATAACCCAAAATTTGGGGTACTGCACCCAAAGGTGGCACTCTTGTCAAAAATGCTTATTTCTCCTTACCAGATTGACCTAGACTCAAAATTCTTTCATCATATTAATCTCTACATTTAGATGCATCTTTTTCACCCTGGTCTTATGCTCTAAAAATGTTTTTGCCACAATTTCAGAGAAAAGCCAAACATCATAAAAAGTTTCACAGACTTCAAAAATGATCAAATCTTCACCAAAATTCTCACAGACAATGTTTAGACAAAGCCTCACAAAAGTTATCAAAAGAATTTGGATATGTTGTTCCATTTCAGAGATATAGACCAATAAAGTTCGACCACTCAGCCCATTTCTCCTATATCACCTATATTCCTATATGAGTAATTTTTTTTCCCTTGGAGAACAACCATACAACCATCATTATGTGGATACCATTAACAGTGCACATTTTCAGATCTGTACTGTTTTTTTATAAAGCCCTTAATTCTATTGTCAAATGTATGCTAGGAATTTTCTTGATGTTGTGTGTTTGCCAACACACATTTTCATCATGTGAATGTGACTGCCAAATATGTAGGATTGTCAGTGGCTCAGTGGGATAATGCCTAGTGCTGGTGTTTGTTAGGTTGAGATTTCGAATCCCCGTTAGTGCTTTAGGCTCTAGCTCGAATACTATTGGTTATTGAAGATTCACACCATTGAACAGCACCTGAATGACATCAGGCAATCAACATACACAGTCATTAGTTGCCAAGAATCAGAATGCCGAGACACTCTGACATTTAGGGGAACTTCTTTGTTTACTATTTTTCCTTCATCATTAAGTCTATCATATTTATATTTCATCCATTAGTGTTCTTCTCTACAAATGTCTAATTGCCCCAGAATTTCAACAAGATTTCAGGTGTGCTCTTTCAGGAAAGCCCTTCATTTTATTGTCAAATGTATGCTTGGAGTTTTTCTTGTGTGTTTACCAACACACATTTTCACCATGTGAATGTGACTGCCCAATGTGTATGATTGTTATTGTCTCAGTGGGATAATGCCTTGTACTGGTGTTTCTTAGGTTGAGTGTTCGAATCCCCGTTAGAGCTTTAGGATTTGTCATTTAAGATTCACACCATTGAACAGCACCTGAATGACATCAGTCAATCAACATTCACACTCATCAGTTGCCAAGAATCAGAATGCCGGGACTCTCTTACATTTAGGGGAACTTCTTTGTTTTACTATTTTTTCTTCATCATTACGTCTATCATATTTATATTTCATCCATTAGTGTTCATCTCTACAAATGTCTAATTGCCCCAGAATTTCAAAAAGTTTACAGGTGTCCTCTTTTAGGGAAGCCCTTCATTTTATTGTCAAATGTATGCTTGGAGTTTTTCTTGTTGTGTGTTTACCAATACACATTATTACTATGTGAATGTGACTGGCCAACATGTAGGGTTGACAGTGGCTCAGTGGGATAATGCCTTGTACTGGCAATCCTTAGGTTGAGAGTTCAAATCCCACTTGAAGCATTAGTGTTAGAATACTGTTGGGTTGTGGATGTTAGCATACTACAATAGAATGCTGTACGGTTGTGGAGGTTAGCACACTATAACATTACAGCTACTTGTCAATATGGACTTGTAGTGCAAGGCAAGTATAATTATAGGCTGTTTATCGTATTGACTCAGACACAGCTGTAGCCTATAATTATTTGTTATTCTTATATTATTTGTCATTTCTTATACATATTTAGTCGGCTCTTCCACTTGACAGAACAACTCTATATTGGTTAAGGATGTCACGCATGAAACAATGCTGCAGAAACACGAAAATACGACTTTGAGTTTAGTAGGCTATAATTTTCCGTTCCTGTTTATCTATTGCACGATGGGTAATGATTTAAAGGAATCGTGTTGCAGTCTTGTAAATAGTGACCCTGCAAGATCCCTAGTCATTGCAAAATCATAGTCTGTGACTTAAAACTCTACTACTTGTCTTTAGATGTGAGAGGGTCTGAGACTGTAGTCTTTCAAAAATCTTTTCCAAATCTTTGCAAATCTTTCCAAAGTCTGTCAGTGTAAGGAGGGCTTGAGGTGAAAGTGCTGTGGAGAAATTGCAGGATTGTTTGGCTCTACCACCTAACCACACCCAGTTTCACTGCATGAAAAGTGTGATTTCCGTCAGTATGCGGCACTATAGATTGTTGTGGAAGTTCAGTTTAATGGCTGTTTGCGGCAGTTTGCAGGCAATGCTGAAAACTGCCATGACTTGTCAGAAATTGACGTGGGCCTTGCTTGGCAGTCGTCCCCCCATGACCCCCCTCCTCCTAATTCTAGGGGAGGCTTTAACATGTAAATGAAAATGCTGTGAGCTATACAAATGCAAATCAGGGTAGCAGGGAGAGTGAACTGTGCATGCTGGCATGACTGTGGCCTTTGGTCTTGCTTAAACAACTCCCAGTAATACGCTCAACAGGCAGAAATGATGCTGGGTATGACATGTCTGTTCCCTGCAAGCTCCAATAATGTAACCTGACTTAAAACAGTCGAAAGAGTTTAGATTCAGATTTTCCCTTCACACCAACACAATGAGAATTTCAGAGGCAAATATATAAATGATAGTGATAAAGACAATCTTCATTCAACAAAAATATATGCAAAACTGAATGCAGAGAATGGACATCTGCTTTTGGAAAATCAGAGCCAGCCGTAGCCTACCAGGGTTCACTCGGAGACACATAGGCGCTACCGGAGCAATGGTAAGATTTAAAGAATACTATGTGTAGTGGAATACTGCATAGTAGCCTAGTCAAGCAGGCAACCTTGATTAGGGGGAGGGACGAGCTGATTGCTTGTTAGACTGAGGCTATTTAAGTCAGCCTGGTTCCTCCACTTGCAGGACATTTTCCCTCTATGGCATGCTAGCGCAAACGCTTTCACAGAGGTGAATGGCGGTAGGTAGCCTAATACTCTCTTCCATGTTCTGTGAATATAGATCGCTCTTCATAAAGTAATCTTTCCCTTCATACAGGTCCCACTCGGTGTGCATCTACTGGCATTAGAGATCACTGAATTCGCTATGACTCCCTGGCGGCCTCCACATTTCCGCATTCGGTATGGGTAGATATTGACAGCGCAGGTAATATCTGCTTCATAAGGATTGCAGTGATTTAGTGTTGCCTAATTGTAATGTTGAACTGCCTTGCCCCATGTCAAGCTTATCTGGGTGCCTCTGTGTTTTAGGGGTGCCATCAACTGGTTGCTGTTTTGCCCGGGTGTAATTGTGTGTAATTGTTTGCCTTTGTCTGCGTTGGATTCCTCCCTCGTGAGGCGGTGATTGTAACCCAACTGTAGCGCATGTATGTATGTACTGTTTGTGAGCGGGTCAACTGGTAGCGTAGTCTCTTTTTAAATGTGTAGATACTGTTTCCTAGTTTGTGATGCTAAGGCCTCCTGGCGTGGCGCGCTGTCTGGTGGTGGGGGTGTTCTTGTAGCTAGCCCTCCTCTTCACTGTGTGTGTGCATTAGTGTGTAGTTGGGGGCCAAGCAGCGAAGCTGCGAAGGCACCCATTGTGATTCTATGATTTCTTATTATTGGGGGCCAAGCAGCGAAGCTGCGAAGGCACCCATTGTGTTTCTATGATTTCTTATTATTATTGGGGGCCAAGCAGCGAAGCTGCGAAGGCACCCATTGTGTTTCTATTTTTTCTTATTGGGGGCCAAGCAGCGAAGCTGCGAAGGCACCCATTGTGTTTCTAGCTTTTCTTATTATTATTATACCTTCTTCCGCCATGGAAGTCAATGGCAGCCCATAGAACCGTCTGGTGAAAAGTTGTGAAATTTGGCACACTGATTAGGGACAGTCCCATGATTAATGTCACCAAGTTTCATGATGGCACCTCAAGCGCTCTAGCGCCACCAACAGGCCAAAGTTGGACGTGCGTTCACGCATGTAACTTTTGACCTGTTGATCCGATTTTGAAAAACGAGGTATCGTTGGAATCCTTGGACCAAGCCGAGTTCAACGCACCCTATGACGTCGTTTTCCGCCATGATGGATTTTCCGCCATTTTGGATTTCATCAAAATCACTTAAAACGTATCAGAGGTCACACATTTTGTCCGATCGACACCAAACTTCATAGATATCATCTACAGACCATGCCTCATTAATGCATTGCTTTTTGTCTTCGGAACTAAAACCGTTCGCGCGTAACCGCCAATCGAAATTTGCGGCGAAGCCGCCAAACAGGAAGTGAGCTCATATCTCAGCAACCCATTGATCTATCATACCCAATCTTATCCCATGGACTCAGGACCCAATCCGGGGGACGCTCAAGAAATTTGGTGACCTTTGACCTCTAGGGGGCGCTGTAATTAAGAAACATGCCTTTTGGCCTGTAGCTGCAGTTGTGCTTAGAATTGAAACCCACTAGTGGTGTCTGGTACTACTGTTGAAGGTCCTTAGGCCGACCCAAGCCAACTTGTGATGTCATCGTAATTGATTCGGCCGCCATATTGGATTAAATCAAAAACACAAAAAAGTTTTGGCAGGTCACAAATTTCATCTGTTCCTCACCAAAATTGGCAGAGACCATCTTCAGACCATGCCTGATGAGTGCATTGCTTTCTGGAACAATTGACAGAAGCTTTGGCCTGTACCAGCCAATCAAAATTTGCGGCGAAGCCGCCAAACAGGAAGTGATTTCATATCTCAGCAACGCTTTCATGTATCAAAACCAAACTTAGTACATGTACCTCAGACCACATCGGGAGGACGCTCAAGAAATTTGGTGACATTTGACGTCTAGGGGGCTCCGTAATTGACAAAAATGCATTTTGGCCAGTAGTTGCTGATGCGCATTATTTTGCAATGGAAGTCAATGGCAGCCCATAGAACCGTCTGGTAAAAAGTTATAAAATTTTGCACACTAATTGGGGACAGTCCAATAATTCATTTCACCAAGTTTCATGCCGGCACCTCAAGCGCTCTAGCGCCACCAACAGGCCAAAGTTGGACTTGTGTTCACTGACGTAACTTTTGACCTGTTGACCCGAATGGCAAAATGAGGTATCATTGGAATCCTTGGGCCAAGCCGAGTTCAACACACCCTATGACGTCAATTTTTGACCTCTGTGTTTAAATCACAGCAAGTGTGATCATATCTCAGTCAATCTTTTATTTTTGATGTGAAACTGATGACAGCAAGTTCCATCTAGTTCATTCTAATGTGTGCGTGCAAGGGTGGGACGGGGTGGGATGGGCAGGGGCGGTTGCGGCTGTGGGCTGGCTGGGGGAGGGGGCGGCGACACTCAGCCCTGGTTCAGCCCCACAAAATCAGTTATGTTTTGATGTGAAACTTGACCTTGTAACTCAGCCAATCTTGGGTTGTATGGCATGGAACTTGCTGTGACTGCTTAAGGCTATATGTCTGATGCAACGGCATTGACTTACATGGCAAATCTGGCCTGCTGATCTCACTGCTTGGCCCCCTCATTGCTGCTTGCAGCTATATTTGGGGGCCAAGCAGCGAAGCTGCGCGGCAACCCCTAGTGATTCTACCTTTTCTTATTATTATTATTATTACACATCTTTCCGCTGCCATTGAAGTCTATGGCAGCCCATAGAACCGTACAGTAAAAAGTTGTGAAATTTGGCACATTCATTCCATACCTTCCCATATTCCATTTCACAAATTTTCAAGTCTGAACCCCAGGCAGTCTAGCGCCACCAATGTCTCAAAGTTGGCGTTGCATCCATGCACTTAACTTTTCAACCGTATGTCCAATTTTGAACATCCATATACAGTTGGAACCCCTGGACCGACCTGAGTTCACTGACTCCTATTACATTACTTTCCGCCATATTGGACCTCCGCCATATTGGATTTCATCAAAAACTCTTAAAAGTTTTCATAGGTCACAAACTTCATCCAATTTTCACGAAACTTGGCACAGATGATCTTCAGACCATGCCTCATAATTGCATTGCCTTTGACACCCATACTCACAACTGGTCGCCAGTCACGACCAATCAAAATTGGCGGCGAAGCCGCCAAACAGGAAGTGAACTCAGATCTCGGCAAGGCTTTCACATATCAAAACCAAACTCAGTACATGGACTCAGGACCCAATTAGGAGGAGGCTCAATACATTTCATGACTTTTGACCTACAGGTGGCGCTATAATTAACAAAACTACGTTTTGGCCTCTATGGGGTGATGTGTTTGAAATTAAAACATATTAGTGATCTCTGTTAATACTTTGGGAGGTCCTTAGGCTGACACATATCAACTTTTGACATTAACATAATTGATTGGACCGCCATATTGGATTTCATCAAAAACACTTAAAAGTTTTCACAGGTCACAAACTTCATCCAATTTTCACGAAACTTGACACAGATGATCTTCAGACCATGTCTCATAATTACATTGCCTTTGACACCCATACTCAAAGCTGGTCGCCAGTCACGACCAATCAAAATTGGCGGCGAAGCCGCCAAACAGGAAGTGAACTCAGATCTCGGCAAGGCTTTCACATATCAAAACCAAACTCACTACATGGGCTCAGGACCCAATTAAGAGGAGGCTCAATAAATTTCATGACTTTTGACCTACAGGTGGCGCTATAATTAACAAAACTACGTTTTGGCCTGTATGGGGTGATGTGTTTGAAATTAAAACATATTAGTGATCTCTATCAATACTTTGGGAGGTCCTTAGGCTGTCACATCTCAACTTTTGACATTAACATAATTGATTGGACCGCCATATTGGATTTCATCAAAAACACTTAAAAGTTTTCACAGGTCACAAACTTCATCCAATTCTCACGAAACTTGACACAGATGATCTTCAGACCAACCGTCACAAACACATTGCTTTTTGGACCTTTATTCAAAACAAGTCAGCCATGACGATCAATCGAAATTGGCGGCGAAGCCTCCAAACAGGAAGTGAAATGTTATCTCCGCCAAGCTTTCACGTATCAAAACCAAACTCGGTACATGGGCTCAGGACCCAATTAGGAGAATGCTCAATAAATTTGGTGACTTTTGACCACTATGGGGGCGCTATAATCACAGGAAGTAGGCTCATATCTCAGCAACACTTTCACATATCAAAACCAAACTTGGTATATGGACTTGGAACCCCTCCCTGAGGACACACAATCAATTTGGTGACCTTCGACCACTAGGGGGGCGCTAGAGTTACAGGAAGTTAGCTTCTCTCTCAGCAACGCTTTCACATATCAAAACCAAACTTGATTCATAGACTTGGGACCCCATCCTGAGGACACACAAAACATTTAGTGTACTTTGACGACCACTAGGGGCGCTATAATTAGCAATACTTTCTCGCATCAACCTCAAACTTAGTACGTGGACTAGTGGTCACAACCTGAGGACGCACAATAAATTTGGTGACTTTTGACCACTAGGGGTGCTATAATTAGCAAGACTTTCTCGTATCAACACCAAACTTGGGACGTGGACTCATGAACACATCCTGAATAGCTACAATACATTTGGTGTCTTTTGACCACTAGGGAAAACTATGACTTGAATTAGGCTCATATCTTACTAACGCTTTCATGGATTGAAACCAAACTTTGTACATGGACTCAAGACCCAATCCCAATCCAATTCAATCCAATCCAATCAACAATCACATGAAGTAGGCTCATATCTCAACAATCCAAATCCAATCCCAATCCAATCCAATCCAGTCCAATTCAATCCCATACAATCAACAATCACATGAAGTAGGCTCATACCTCAGCAATCCCAATCCAGTCCAATCAAATCTAATCCAGTCCAGTCCAATCCAGTCCAGTACAATCCAATCTAGTCCAGTCCAGTCCAATTCAATCCAATCCAATCAACAATCACTTGAAGTAGGCTCATATCTCAGCAATGCCAATCCAATCCAGTCCATTCCAATCCAATCCAGTCCTGTCCTATTCAGTCAAGTCCAATCCCAATCCAATCCAGTCCAGTCCAATTCAATCCAATCCAGTCCAGTACAATCCAATCCAGTCCAGTCCAGTCCAATTCAATCCAATCCAATCAACAATCACATGAAGTAGGCTCATATCTCAGCAATCCCAATCCAATCCAATCCAGTCCAGTCCAGTCCATTCCAATCCGATCCAATCCAATCCAATCCAATCCTGTCCAATTCTGTCCAGTCCAATCCCAATCCAATCCAGTCCAATTCAATCCAATCCAATCAACAATCACATGAAGTAGTCTCATATCTCAGCAATCCCAATCCAGTCCAATCAAATCTAATCCAGTCCAGTCCAATCCAGTCCAATCCAATCCAATCCAGTCCAGTCCAGTCCAGTCCAGTACAATCCAGTCCAGTCCAGTCCAATTCAATCCAATCCAATCAACAATCACATGAAGTAGTCTCATATCTCAGCAATCCCAATCCAGTCCAATCAAATCCAATCCAGTCCAGTCCAATCCAATGCAGTCCAATTAAATCCAATCCAATCAACAATCACATGAAGTAGGCTCATATCTCTGCAATCCCAATCCCAATCCAGTCCAGTCCAATCCAATCCAATTCAATCCAATCCAATCAACAATCACATGAAGTAGGCTCATATCTCAGCAATCCAAATCCAATCCAATCCAGTCCATTCCATTCCAATCCAATCCAGTCCAGTCCAATCCCAATCCAATCCAGTCCAATTCAATCCAATCCAATCAACAATCACATCAAGTAGGCTCATATCTCAGCAATCCCAATCCAATCCAATCCAGTCCATTCCAATCCAATCCAATCCAGTCCAGTCCTGTCCAATTCAGTCCAGTCCAATCCCAATCCAATCCAATCCAGTCCAATTCAATCCAATCCAATCAACAATCACATGAAGTAGTCTCATATCTCAGCAATCCCAATCCAGTCCAATCAAATCCAATCCAGTCCAGTCCAATCCAATGCAGTCCAATTAAATCCAATCCAATCAACAATCACATGAAGTAGGCTCATATCTCTGCAATCCCAATCCCAATCCAGTCCAGTCCAGTCCAATCCAATCCAATTCAATCCAATCCAATCAACAATCACATGAAGTAGGCTCATATCTCAGCAATCCAAATCCAATCCAATCCAGTCCATTCCATTCCAATCCAATCCTGTCCAATTCAGTCCAGTCCAATCCCAATCCAATCCAGTCCAATTCAATCCAATCCAATCAACAATCACATCAAGTAGGCTCATATCTCAGCAATCCCAATCCAATCCAATCCAATCCAATCCAGTCCAGTCCTGTCCAATTCAGTCCAGTCCAATCCCAATCCAATCCAATCCAGTCCAATTCAATCCAATCCAATCAACAATCACATGAAGTAGTCTCATATCTCAGCAATCCCAATCCAGTACAATCAAATCCAATCCAGTCCAGTCCAATCCAATGCAGTCCAATTAAATCCAATCCAATCAACAATCACATGAAGTAGGCTCATATCTCTGCAATCCCAATCCCAATCCAGTCCAGTCCAATCCAATCCAATTCAATCCAATCCAATCAACAATCACATGAAGTAGGCTCATATCTCAGCAATCCAAATCCAATCCAATCCAGTCCATTCCATTCCAATCCAATCCTGTCCAATTCAGTCCAGTCCAATCCCAATCCAATCCAGTCCAATTCAATCCAATCCAATCAACAATCACATCAAGTAGGCTCATATCTCAGCAATCCCAATCCAATCCAATCCAGTCCATTCCAATCCAATCCAATCCAGTCCAGTCCTGTCCAATTCAGTCCAGTCCAATCCCAATCCAATCCAATCCAGTCCAATTCAATCCAATCCAATCAACAATCACATGAAGTAGTCTCATATCTCAGCAATCCCAATCCAGTCCAATCAAATCCAATCCAGTCCAGTCCAATCCAATGCAGTCCAATTAAATCCAATCCAATCAACAATCACATGAAGTAGGCTCATATCTCTGCAATCCCAATCCCAATCCAGTCCAGTCCAATCCAATCCAATTCAATCCAATCCAATCAACAATCACATGAAGTAGGCTCATATCTCAGCAATCCAAATCCAATCCAATCCAGTCCATTCCATTCCAATCCAATCCTGTCCAATTCAGTCCAGTCCAATCCCAATCCAATCCAGTCCAATTCAATCCAATCCAATCAACAATCACATCAAGTAGGCTCATATCTCAGCAATCCCAATCCAATCCAATCCAGTCCATTCCAATCCAATCCAATCCAGTCCAGTCCTGTCCAATTCAGTCCAGTCCAATCCCAATCCAATCCAATCCAGTCCAATTAAATCCAATCCAATCAACAATCACATGAAGTAGTCTCATATCTCAGCAATCCCAATCCAGTCCAATCGAATCCAATCCAGTCCAGTCCAATCCAATGCAGTCCAATTAAATCCAATCCAATCAACAATCACATGAAGTAGGCTCATATCTCTGCAATCCCAATCCCAATCCAGTCCAGTCCAATCCAATCCAATTCAATCCAATCCAATCAACAATCACATGAAGTAGGCTCATATCTCAGCAATCCAAATCCAATCCAATCCAGTCCATTCCATTCCAATCCAATCCAATCCTGTCCAATTCAGTCCAGTCCAATCCCAATCCAATCCAGTCCAATTCAATCCAATCCAATCAACAATCACATCAAGTAGGCTCATATCTCAGCAATCCCAATCCAATCCAATCCAGTCCATTCCAATCCAATCCAGTCCAGTCCAGTCCTGTCCAATTCAGTCCAGTCCAATCCCAATCCAATCCAATCCAGTCCAATTCAATCCAATCCAATCAACAATCACATGAAGTAGTCTCATATCTCAGCAATCCCAATCCAGTCCAATCAAATCCAATCCAGTCCAGTCCAATCCAATGCAGTCCAATTAAATCCAATCCAATCAACAATCACATGAAGTAGGCTCATATCTCTGCAATCCCAATCCCAATCCAGTCCAGTCCAATCCAATCCAATTCAATCCAATCCAATCAACAATCACATGAAGTAGGCTCATATCTCAGCAATCCAAATCCAATCCAATCCAGTCCATTCCATTCCAATCCAATCCTGTCCAATTCAGTCCAGTCCAATCCCAATCCAATCCAGTCCAATTCAATCCAATCCAATCAACAATCACATCAAGTAGGCTCATATCTCAGCAATCCCAATCCAATCCAATCCAGTCCATTCCAATCCAATCCAGTCCAGTCCTGTCCAATTCAGTCCAGTCCAATCCCAATCCAATCCAATCCAGTCCAATTCAATCCAATCCAATCAACAATCACATCAAGTAGGCTCATATCTCAGCAATCCCAATCCAGTCCAATCAAATCCAATCCAGTCCAATCCAATCCAGTCCAATTAAATCCAATCCAATCCAATCAACAATCACATGAAGTAGGCTCATATCTCTGCAATCCCAATCCCAATCCAGTCCAATCCAATCCAATCCAATCCAGTCCAGTCCAGTCCAATCCAATCCAATCCAGTCCAGTCCAGTCCAGTCCAGCCTTGTCTAGTCTAGCTTAGTCTAGTCCAGTCCAATCCCAACTTCTGCTTATTTGCTTGGCCCCCACATTGCTGCTTGCAGCTATATTTATTATTGGGGGCCAAGCAGCGAAGCTGCGAGGCAACCATTGTGTTTCTATTTGTTCTTATTATTGGGGGCCAAGCAGCGAAGCTGCGAAGCCCCATTGTGTTTCTATGATTTCTTACTATTATTATTATTTAACATCTTTCTTCCGCCATGGGAGTCTATGGCAGCCCATAGAACCGTCTGGTAAAAAGTTGTGAAATTTGGCACACCGATTGGGGACAGTCCCATGATTAATTTCACCAAGTTTCATGTCGGCTCCTCGAGGGCTCTAGCGCCACCAACAGGCCAAAGTTGGACGTGCGTTCACGCACGTAACTTTTGACCTGTTGATCCGATTTTGAAAAATGAAGTACCGTTGGAATCCTTAGACCAAGCCGAGTTCAACGCACCCTATGACGTCATTTTCCGCCATGATGGATTTTCCGCCATATTGGATTTTAGTGAAAGTGAAACTAAAACTTCAAAGGTCACAAATTTTATCCGATCGTCACCAAACTTGACACACATGCTCTTCAGACCAAGCCGCACAAAAGTTATCACTTTTCGTCTTCGGAACTCAAACCGTTTGACCGTAACAGCCAATCGAAATATGCGGCGAAGCCGCCAAACAGGAAGTGAGCTCATATCTCAGCAACCCATTCATCTATCATAACCAAACTTAGTATATGGACTCAGGACCCAATCAGGGGGACGCTCAAGAAATCTGGTGACCTTTGACCTCTAGGGGGCGCTGTAATTAAGAAACATGCCTTTTGGCCTGTAGCAGCAGTTGTGCTTAGAATTAAAACACACTAGTGGTGTCTGATAATACTGTTGGAGGTCCTTAGGCCAACCCAGGACAACTTGTGATGTCATCGTAATTGATTCGGCCGCCATATTGGATTTAATCAAAAACACATATAAGTTTTGGCAGGTCACAAATTTCAGCGGATCCTCACCAAAATTGGCAGAGACCATCTTCAGACCATGCCTGATGAGTGCATTGCTTTCTGGAACAATTGACAGAAGCTTTGGCCTGTACCAGCCAATCAAAATTTGTGGCGAAGCCGCCAAACAGGAAGTGATTTCATATCTCAGGAACGCTTTCATGTATCAAAACCAAACTTAGTACATGTAACTCAGACCACATCGGGAGGACGCTCAAGAAATTTGGTGACATTTGACCTCTAGGGGGCTCCGTAATTGACAAAAATGCATTTTGGCCAGTAGTTGCTGATGCGCATTATTTTGCAATGGAAGTCAATGGCAGCCCATAGAACCGTCTGGTAAAAAGTTATACAATTTTGCACACTAATTGGGGACAGTCCAATAATTCATTTCACCAAGTTTCATGCCGGCACCTCAAGCGCTCTAGCGCCACCAACAGGCCAAAGTTGGACTTGTGTTCACGGACGTAACTTTTGAACTGTTGACCCGAATGGCAAAATGAGGTATCATTGGAATCCTTGGGCCAAGAGTTCAACACACCCTATGACGTCAATTTTTGACCTCTGTGTTTAAATCACAGCAAGTGTGATCATATCTCAGTCAATTTTTTATTTTTGATGTGAAACTGATGACAGCAAGTTCCATCTAGTTCATTCTAATGTGTGCGTGCAAGGGTGGGACGGGGTGGGATGGGCAGGGGCGGTTGCGGCGGTGGGCTGGCAGGGGGAGGGGGCGGCGACACTCAGCCCTGGTTCAGCCCCACAAAATCAGTTATGTTTTGATGTGAAACTTGACCTTGTAAGTCAGCCAATCTTGGGTTGTATGGCATGGAAGTTGCTGTGACTGCTTAAGGCTATATGTCTGATGCAACAGCATTGACTTACATGGCAAATCTGGCCTGCTGATCTCACTGCTTGGCCCCCTCATTGCTGCTTGCAGCTATATTTGGGGGCCAAGCAGCGAAGCTGCGAAGGCACCCATTGTTTTTCTATTTGTTCTTATTGGGGGCCAAGCAGCGAAGCTGCGAAGGCACCCATTGTGTTTCTATTTTTTCTTATTATTATTGGGGGCCAAGCAGCGAAGCTGCGAGGCAACCATTGTGTTTCTATTTGTTCTTATTATTGGGGGCCAAGCAGCGAAGCTGCGAGGCAACCATTGTGTTTGTTAGTTTTCTTATTATTATTATTATTCCGCCATGGAAGTCTATGGCAGCCCATAGAACCGTCTGGCAAAAAGTTGTGAAATTTGGCACACTGATTGGAGACAGTCCAATGATTCATGTCACCAAGTTTCATGTCGGCACCTCCCGCGCTCTAGCGCCACCAACAGGCCAAAGTTGGACTTGCGTTCACGCACGTAACTTCTGACCCGTTGACCCGATTGTCAAAAATGAGGTACCGTTGGAATCCTTGGACCAAGCCGAGTTCAACGCACCCTATGACGTCATTTTCCGCCATGATGGATTTTCCGCCATTTTGGATTTCATCAAAATCACTTAAAACGTATCAGAGGTCACACATTTTGTCCGATCGACACCAAACTTCATATATATCATCTACAGACCATGCCTCATTAATGCATTGCTTTTTGTCTTCGGAACTAAAACCGTTCGCGCGTAACAGCCAATCGAAATTTGCGGCGAAGCCGCCAAACAGGAAGTGAGCTCATATCTCAGCAACCCATTGATCTATCATAACCAAACTTAGTCCATGGACTCAGGACCCAATCAGGGGGACGCTCAAGAAATTTGGTGACCTTTGACCTCTAGGGGGCGCTGTAATTAAGAAACATGCCTTTTGGCCTGTAGCTGCAGTTGTGTTTAGAATTAAAATGCACTAGTGGTGTCTGTTAATACTGTTGGAGGTCCTTAGGCCGACCCAAGCCAACTTGTGATGTCATCGTAATTGATTCGGCCGCCATATTGGATTTAATCAAAAACACGTACAAGTTTTCGCAGGTCACAAATTTCATCTGTTCTTCACCAAAATTGGTAGAGACTATCTTCAGACCATGCCTGATGAGTGCATTGCTTTCTGGAACAATTGACAGAAGCATTGACCTGTACCAGCCAATCGAAATTTGCGGCGAAGCCGCCAAACAGGAAGTGATTTCATATCTCAGCAACGCTTTCATGTATCAAAACCAAATTTAATACATGTACCTCAGACCCCATCGGGATGACGCTCAAGAAATTTGGTGACATTTGACCTCTAGGGGGCACCGTAATTGACAAAAATGCATTTTGGCCAGTAGTTGCTGATGCGCATTATTTTGCAATGGAAGTCAATGGCAGCCCATAGAACCGTCTGGTAAAAAGTTATACAATTTTGCACACTAATTGGGGACAGTCCAATAATTCATTTCACCAAGTTTCATGCCGGCACCTCAAGCGCTCTAGCGCCACCAACAGGCCAAAGTTGGACTTGTGTTTACGGACGTAACTTTTGACCTGTTGACCCGAATGGCAAAATGAGGTATCATTGGAATCCTTGGGCCAAGCCGAGGTCAACACACCCTATGACGTCAATTGTTGACCTCTATGTTTAAATCACAGCAAGTGTGATCATATCTCAGTCAATCTTTTATTTTTGATGTGAAACTGATGACAGCAAGTTCCATCTAGTTCATTCTAATGTGTGCGTGCAAGGGTGGGACGGGGTGGGATGGGCAGAGGCGGTTGCGGCGGTGGGCTGGCTGGGGGAGGGGGCTGCGACACTCAGCCCTGGTTCAGCCCCACAAAATCAGTTATGTTTTGATGTGAAACTTGACCTTGTAACTCAGCCAATCTTGGGTTGTATGGCATGGAACTTGCTGTGACTGCTTAAGGCTATATGTCTGATGCAACGGCATTGACTTACATGGTTAATCTGGCCTGCTGATCTCACTGCTTGGCCCCCTCATTGCTGCTTGCAGCTATATTTATTATTATTATTATTATTATTATTATTATTCCGCCATTAAAGTCAATGGCAGCCCATAGAACCGTCTGGTGAAAAGTTGTGAAATTTGGCACACTGATTAGGGACAGTCCCATGATTAATGTCACCAAGTTTCATGATGGCACCTCAAGCACTCTAGCGCCACCAACAGGCCAAAGTTGGACTTGCGTTCACGCACGTAACTTCTGACCTGTTGACCCGATTGTCAAAAATGAGGTATCATTGGAACCCTTGGACCAAGCCGAGTTCAACGCACCCTATGACGTCATTTTCCGCCATGATGGATTTTCCGCCATATTGGATTTTAGTGAAAGTGAAACTAAAACTTCACAGGTCACAAATTTTGTCCGATCGTCACCAAACTTGACACACATGATCTTCAGCCCAAGCCTCACAAAAGATACTCCTTTTCGTCTTCGGAACTCAAACCGTTCGCCCGTAACAGCCAATCGAAATATGCGGCGAAGCCGCCAAACAGGAAGTGAGCTCATATCTCAGCAACCCATTGATCTATCATAACCAAACTTATTCCATGGACTCAGGACCCCATCTGGGGGACGCTCAAGAAATTTGGTGACCTTTGACCTCTAGGGGGCGCTGTAATTAAGAAACATGCCTTTTGGCCTGTAGCAGCAGTTGTGCTTAGAATTAAAACGCACTAGTGGTGTCTGGTAATACTGTTGGAGGTCCTTAGGCCAACCCAAGCCAACTTGTGATGTCATCGTAATTGATTCGGCCGCCATATTGGATTTAATCAAAAACACGTACGAATTTTCGCAGGTCACAAATTTCAGTGGATCCTCAACAAAATTGGCAGAGATCATCTTCAGACCATGCCTTATCAGTGCATTGCTTTCTGGAACAATTGACAGAAGCATTCGGCTGTAACAGCCAATCGAAATTTGCGGCGAAGCCGCCAAACAGGAAGTGAGCTCATATCTCAGCAACCCTTGCATGTATCAAAGCCAAACTGGGTGCATAGACTCAGGACCCAATCAGGGGGACACTCAATAAATCTGGTGACCTTTGACCTCTAGGGGGCGCTGTAATTAAGAAACATGCCTTTTGGCCTGTAGCTGCTGTTGTGTTTGGAATTAAAATGCACTAGTGGTGTCTGGTAACACTGTTGGAGGTCCTTAGGCCGACCCAAGCCAACTTGTGATGTCATCGTAATTGATTCGGCCGCCATATTGGATTTAATCAAAAACACGTACAAGTTTTCACAGGTCACAAATTTCAGCGGATTCTCACCAAAATTGGCAGAGACCATCTTCAGACCATAATCTATCAATATATTGCTTTCTGGAACAATTGGCAAAAGCATTCGCTTGTAACAGTCAATCAAAATTGGTGGCGAAGCCGCCAAACAGGAAGTGAGCTCATATCTCAACAACCCTGCCATGTATCATAACCAAACTTACTATATGGATTCATGACCCCATTAGAAGGACGCTCAAAAAATTTGGTGACCTTTGACCTGTAGGAGGTGCTGCAATTAGCAATATTGCATTTTGATGTGTAGTTGCTGATGTGTTTTATCAATCTTTTATTTTTTGATGTGAAACTGATGACAACATGTTCCATCCAGTTAATTCTAATGCGTGCGTGCAAGGGCATGGCAGGATGGGGTGGGACAGGCTGGGGTGATTAGGTGGGGGGGCTGGCTGGCGGAGGCGTGGCAATACTCAGCCCTGTTTCAGCCCTGTTGATCACGGGTGTCTGCTGAGTTCTATCTTGTCGCCGTAGCTACTCCGGCCTATTCTGCTTGGCCCCCTCATTGCTGCTTGCAGCTATATTTGGGGGCCAAGCAGCGAAGCTGCGAAGGCACCCATTGTGTTTCTATGATTTCTTATTATTGGGGGCCAAGCAGCGAAGCTGCGAAGCCCCATTGTTTTTCTATGATTTCTTATTATTGGGGGCCAAGCAGCGAAGCTGCGAGGCAACCATTGTGTTTCTATTTGTTCTTATTATTATTATTATTATTATTCCGCCATTGAAGTCAATGGCAGCCCATAGAACCGTCTGGTGAAAAGTTGTGAAATTTGGCACACTGATTAGGGATAGTCCCATAATTAATTTCACCAAGTTTCATACCGGCACCTTGAGCGCTCTAGCGCCACCAACAGGCCAAAGTTGGACTTGCGTTCACGCACGTAACTTCTGACCTGTTGACCCGATTGTCAAAAATGAGGTATCGTTGGAATCCTTGGACCAAGCCGAGTTCAACGCACCCTATGACGTCATTTTCCGCCATGATGGATTTTCCGCCATATTGGATTTTAGTGAAAGTGAAACTAAAACTTCACAGGTCACAAATTTTGTCCGATCGTCACCAAACTTGACACACATGCTCTTCAGACCAAGCCGCACAAAAGTTATTCTTTTTCGTCTTCGGAACTAAAACCGTTCGCGCGTAACAGCCAATCGAAATTTGCGGCGAAGCCGCCAAACAGGAAGTGAGCTCATATCTCAGCAACCCATTGATCTATCATAACCAAACTAAGTCCATGGACTCAGGACCCAATCAGGGGGACACTCAAGAAATTTGGTGACCTTTGACCTCTAGGGGGCGCTGTAATTAAGAAACATGCCTTTTGGCCTGTAGCTGCAGTTGTGCTTAGAATTGAAACCCACTAGTGGTGTCTGGTACTACTGTTGAAGGTCCTTAGGCCGACCCAAGCCAACTTGTGATGTCATCGTAATTGATTCGGCCGCCATATTGGATTTAATCAAAAACACGTACACGTTTTTGCAGGTCACAAATTTCAGCGGATCCTCACCAAAATTTGCAGAGACCATCTACAGACCATGCCTGATGAGTGCATTGCTTTCTGGAACAATTGACAGAGGCATTGGCCTGTACCAGCCAATCAAAATTTGCGGCGAAGCCGCCAAACAGGAAGTGATGTCATATCTCAGCAACACTTTCATGTATCAAAACCAAACTTAGTACATGTACCTCAGACCACATCGGGAGGATGCTCAAGAAATTTGGTGACATTTGACCTCTAGGGGGCTCCGTAATTGACAAAAATGCATTTTGGTCAGTAGTTGCTGATGCGCATTATTTTGCAATGGAAGTCAATGGCAGCCCATAGAACCGTCTGGTAAAAAGTTATACAATTTTGCACACTAATTGGGGACAGTCCAATAATTCATTTCACCAAGTTTCATGCCGGCACCTCAAGCGCTCTAGCGCCACCAACAGGCCAAAGTTGGACTTGTGTTTACGGACGTAACTTTTGACCTGTTGACCCGAATGGCAAAATGAGGTATCATTGGAATCCTTGGGCCAAGCCGAGTTCAACACACCCTATGACGTCAATTGTTGACCTCTATGTTTAAATCACAGCAAGTGTGATCATATATCAGTCAATCTTTTATTTTTGATGTGAAACTGATGACAGCAAGTTCCATCTAGTTCATTCTAATGTGTGCGTGCAAGGGTGGGACGGGGTGGGATGGGCAGGGGCGGTTGCGGCGGTGGGCTGGCTGGGGGAGGGGGCGGCGACACTCAGCCCTGGTTCAGCCCCACAAAATCAGTTATGTTTTGATGTGAAACTTGACCTTGTAACTCAGCCAATCTTGGGTTGTATGGCATGGAACTTGCTGTGACTGCTTAAGGCTATATGTCTGATGCAACGGCATTGACTTACATGGTTAATCTGGCCTGCTGAACTAACTGCTTGGCCCCCTCATTGCTGCTTGCAGCTATATTTGGGGGCCAAGCAGCGAAGCTGCGAAGGCACCCATTGTTATTGTTAGTTTTCTTATTATTATTATTCCTCTGCCATTGAAGTCTATGGCAGCCCATAGAACCGTCTGGTGAAAAGTTGTGAAATTTGGCACACTAATTAGGCTGCGTCCCAGAATTAATTTCACCAAGTTTCGAGTCCGCACCACGAGCGCTCTAGCGCCACCAACAGGCCAAATTTGGACATGCGTTCATGCATGTAACTTCTGACCCGTTGGCCCGATTTTGAAAAATGAGGTACCATTGGAATCCTTGGACCAGGCCGAGTTCAACGCACCCTATGACGTCATTTTCCGCCATGATGGATTTTCCGCCATATTGGATTTTAGTGAAAGTGAAACTAATTTTTCACAGGTCACAAATTTTGTCCGATCGTCACCAAACTTGACATACATGATCTTCAGACCAAGCCTCACAAAAGTTGTGGTGTTTTGTCTTCGGAACTATGACCGTTCACCCGTAATATCCAATCGAAATTTGCGGCGAAGCCGCCAAACAGGAAGTGAGCTCATATCTCAGCAACCCATTGATCTATCATAACCAAACTTATTCCATGGAGTCAGAACCCAATCAGGGGGACGCTCAAGAAATTTGGTGACCTTTGACCTCTAGGGCTCGCTGTAATTAAGAAACATGCCTTTTGGCCTGTAGCAGCAGTTGTGCTTAGACTTGAAACCCACTAATGGTGTCTGGTACTACTGTTGAAGATCCTTAGGCCGACCCTAGCCAACTTGTGATGTCATCGTAATTGATTCGGCCGCCATATTGGATTAAATCAAAAACACGAAAAAGTTTTGGCAGGTCCTAAATTTCATCTGTTCCTCACCAAAATTGGCAGAGACCATCTTCAGACCATGCCTGATGAGTGCCTTGCTTTCTGGAACAATTGACAGAAGCTTTGGCCTGTACCAGCCAATCAAAATTTGCGGCGAAGCCGCCAAACAGGAAGTGATTTCATATCTCAGCAACGCTTTCATGTATCAAAACCAAACTTAGTACATGTACCTAAGACCACATCGGAAGGACGCTCAAGAAATTTGGTGACATTTGACCTCTAGGGGGCTCCGTAATTGACAAAAATGCATTTTGGCCAGTAGTTGCTGATGCGCATTATTTTGCAATGGAAGTCAATGGCAGCCCATAGAACCGTCTGGTAAAAAGTTATACAATTTTGCACACTAATTGGGGACAGTCCAATAATTCATTTCACCAAGTTTCATGCCGGCACCTCAAGCGCTCTAGCGCCACCAACAGTCCAAAGTTGGACTTGTGTTTACGGACGTAACTTTTGACCTGTTGACCCGAATGGCAAAATGAGGTATCATTGGAATCCTTGGGCCAAGCCGAGTTCAACACACCCTATGACGTCAATTGTTGACCTCTATGTTTAAATCACAGCAAGTGTGATCATATCTCAGTCAATCTTTTATTTTTGATGTGAAACTGATGACGGCAAGTTCCATCTAGTTCATTCTAATGTGTGCGTGCAAGGGTGGGACGGGGTGGGATGGGCAGAGGCGGTTGCGGCGGTGGGCTGGCTGGGGGAGGGGGTGGCGACACTCAGCCCTGGTTCAGCCCCACAAAATCAGTTATGTTTTGATGTGAAACTTGACCTTGTAACTCAGCCAATCTTGGGTTGTATGGCATGGAACTTGCTGTGACTGCTTAAGGCTATATGTCTGATGCAACGGCATTGACTTACATGGTTAATCTGGCCTGCTGATCTCACTGCTTGGCCCCCTCATTGCTGCTTGCAGCTATATTTGGGGGCCAAGCAGCGAAGCTGCGAAGCCCCATTGTTTTTCTATGATTTCTTATTATTATTATTATTTAACATCTTTCTTCCGCCATGGGAGTCTATGGCAGCCCATAGAACCGTCTGGTAAAAAGTTGTGAAATTTGGCACACCGATTGGGGACAGGCCCATGATTAATTTCACCAAGTTTCATGTCGGCTCCTCGAGGGCTCTAGCGCCACCAACAGGCCAAAGTTGGACGTGCATTCACGCACGTAACTTTTGACCTGTTGATCCGATTTTGAAAAATGAGGTATCGTTGGAATCCTTGGACCAAGCCGAGTTCAACGCACCCTATGACGTCATTTTCCGCCATGATGGATTTTCCGCCATATTGGATTTTAGTGAAAGTGAAACTAAAACTTCACAGGTCACAAATTTTGTCCGATCGTCACCAAACTTGACACACATGCTCTTCAGACCAAGCCGCACAAAAGTTATCACTTTTCGTCTTCGGAACTCAAACCGTTTGACCGTAACAGCCAATCGAAATATGCGGCGAAGCCGCCAAACAGGAAGTGAGCTCATATCTCAGCAACCCATTCATCTATCATAACCAAACTTAGTACATGGACTCAGGACCCAATCAGGGGGACGCTCAAAAAATCTGGTGACCTTTGACCTCTAGGGGGCGCTGTAATTAAGAAACATGCCTTTTGGCCTGTAGCTGCTGTTGTGCTTAGAATTAAAACGCACTAGTGGTGTCTGGTAATACTGTTGGAGGTCCTTAGGCCGACCCCAGCCTACTTGTGATGTCATCGTAATTGATTCGGCCGCCATATTGGATTTAATCAAAAACACGTACACGTTTTTGCAGGTCACAAATTTCAGCGGATCCTCACCAAAATTGGCAGAGACCATCTACAGACCATGCCAGATGAGTGCATTGCTTTCTGGAACAATTGACAGAAGCATTGACCTGTACCAGCCAATCGAAATTTGCGGCGACGCCGCCAAACAGGAAGTGATTTCATATCTCAGCAACGCTTTCATGTATCAAAACCAAACTTAGTACATGTACCTCAGACCACATCGGGAGGACGCTCAAGAAATTTGGTGACATTTGACCTCTAGGGGGCTCCGTAATTGACAAAAATGCATTTTGGCCAGTAGTTGCTGATGCGCATTATTTTGCAATGGAAGTCAATGGCAGCCCATAGAACCGTCTAGTAAAAAGTTATACAATTTTGCACACTAATTGGGGACAGTCCAATAATTCATTTCACCAAGTTTCATGCCGGCACCTCAAGCGCTCTAGCGCCACCAACAGGCCAAAGTTGGACTTGTGTTCACGGACGTAACTTTTGACCTGTTGACCCGAATGGCAAAATGAGGTATCATTGGAATCCTTGGGCCAAGCCGAGTTCACACCCCCACACACCCTATGACGTCAATTTTTGACCTCTGTGTTTAAATCACAGCAAGTGTGATCATATCTCAGTCAATCTTTTATTTTTGATGTGAAACTGATGACCGCAAGTTCCATCTAGTTCATTCTAATGTGTGCGTGCAAGGGTGGGACGGGGTGGGATGGGCAGGGGCGGTTGCGGCGGTGGGCTGGCTGGGGGAGGGGGCGGCGACACTCAGCCCTGGTTCAGCCCCACAAAATCAGTTATGTTTTGATGTGAAACTTGACCTTGTAACTCAGCCAATCTTGGGTTGTTTGGCATGGAACTTGCTGTGACTGCTAAATGCTATATGCCTGATGCCACGGCATTGAGTTGCATGGCAAATCTGGCCTGCTGATCTCACTGCTTGGCCCCCTCATTGCTGCTTGCAGCTATATTTATTATTGGGGGCCAAGCAGCGAAGCTGCGAAGGCACCCATTGTGTTTGTTGGTTTTCTTATTATTATTATTCCTCTGCCATTGAAGTCTATGGCAGCCCATAGAACCGTCTGGTGAAAAGTTGTGAAATTTGGCACACTGATAGGGGACAGTCTCATAATTAATTTCACCAAGTTTCATACCGGCACCTTGAGCGCTCTAGCGCCACCAACAGGCCAAATTCGGACTTGCGTTCACGCACGTAACTTCTGACCTGTTGACCCGATTGTCATAAATCAGGTATCGTTGGAATCCTTGGACCAAGCCGAGTTCAACGCACCCTATGACGTCATTTTCCGCCATGATGGATTTTCCGCCATATTGGATTTTAGTGAAAGTGAAACTAAAACTTCACAGGTCACAAATTTTGTCCGATCGTCACCAAACTTGACACACATGCTCTTCAGACCAAGCCGCACAAAAGTTATCCCTTTTCGTCTTCGGAACT
Organism: Alosa sapidissima; assembly: GCF_018492685.1. Taxonomy (NCBI): domain Eukaryota; kingdom Metazoa; phylum Chordata; class Actinopteri; order Clupeiformes; family Clupeidae; genus Alosa; species Alosa sapidissima. The sequence continues at coordinate 36,884,987 of NC_055961.1, read as the reverse complement.
AAAACCGTTCGCGCGTAACATCCAATCGAAATTTGCGGCGAAGCCGCCAAACAGGAAGTGAGCTCATATCTCAGCAACCCATTGATCTGTCATAACCAAACTTAGTCCATGGACTCAGGACCCGATCAGGGGGACGCTCAAGAAATCTGGTGACCTTTGACCTCTAGGGGGCGCTGTAATTAAGAAACATGCCTTTTGGCCTGTAGCAGCAGTTGTGCTTAGAATTAAAACCCATTAGTGGTGTCTGGTACTACTGTTGAAGGTCCTTAGGCCGACCCAAGCCAACTTGTGATGTCATCGTAATTGATTCGGCCGCCATATTGGATTAAATCAAAAACACAAAAAAGTTTTGGCAGGTCACAAATTTCATCTGTTCCTCACCAAAATTGGCAGAGACCATCTTCAGACCATGCCTGATGAGTGCATTGCTTTCTGGAACAATTGACAGAAGCTTTGGCCTGTACCAGCCAATCAAAATTTGCGGCGAAGCCGCCAAACAGGAAGTGATTTCATATCTCAGCAACGCTTTCATGTATCAAAACCAAACTTAGTACATGTACCTCAGACCACATCGGGAGGACGCTCAAGAAATTTGGTGACATTTGACCTCTAGGGAGCTCCGTAATTGACAAAAATGCATTTTGGCCAGTAGTTGCTGATGCGCATTATTTTGCAATGGAAGTCAATGGCAGCCCATAGAACCGTCTGGTAAAAAGTTATACAATTTGGCACACTAATTGGGGACAGTCCAATAATTCATTTCACCAAGTTTCATGCCGGCACCTCAAGCGCTCTAGCGCCACCAACAGGCCAAAGTTGGACTTGTGTTCACGGACATAACTTTTGACCTGTTGACTCGAATGGCAAAATGAGGTATCATTGGAATCCTTGGGCCAAGCCGAGTTCAACACACCCTATGACGTCAATTTTTGACCTCTGTGTTTAAATCACAGCAAGTGTGATCATATCTCAGTCAATCTTTTATTTTTGATGTGAAACTGATGACAGCAAGTTCCATCTAGTTCATTCTAATGTGTGCGTGCAAGGGTGGGACGGGGTGGGATGGGCAGGGGCGGTTGCGGCGGTGGGCTGGCTGGGGGAGGGGGCGGCGACACTCAGCCCTGGTTCAGCCCCACAAAATCAGTTATGTTTTGATGTGAAACTTGACCTTGTAACTCAGCCAATCTTGGGTTGTATGGCATGGAACTTGCTGTGACTGCTTAAGGCTATATGTCTGATGCAACGGCATTGACTTACATGCTTAATCTGGCCTGCTGATCTCACTGCTTGGCCCCCTCATTGCTGCTTGCAGCTATATTTATTATTATTATTTAACATCTTTCTTCCGCCATGGGAGTCTATGGCAGCCCATAGAACCGTCTGGTAAAAAGTTGTGAAATTTGGCACACTGATTGGGGACAGGCCAATAATTAATTGCACCAAGTTTCATGCCGGCACCTCCAGCGCTCTAGCGCCACCAACAGGCCAAAGTTGGACGTGCGTTCACGCACGTAACTTTTGAACTGTTGATCCGATTTTGAAAAATGAGGTACCGTTGGAATCCTTGGACCAAGCCGAGTTCAACGCACCCTATGACGTCATTTTCCGCCATGATGGATTTTCCGCCATATTGGATTTTAGTGAAAGTGAAACTAATTTTTCACAGGTCACAAATTTTGTCCGATCGTCACCAAACTTGACATACATGATCTTCAGACCAAGCCTAACAAAAGTTGTGGTGTTTTGTCTTCGGAACTAAAACCGTTCGTGCGTAACAGCCAATCGAAATTTGAGGCGAAGCCGCCAAACAGGAAGTGAGCTCATATCTCAGCAACCCATTGATATATCATAACCAAACTTAGTCCATGGACTCGGGACCCAATCAGGGGGACGCTCAACAAATTTGGTGACCTTTGACCTCTAGGGGGCGCTGTAATTAAGAAACATGCCTTTTGGCCTGTAGCAGTAGTTGTGCTTAGAATTGAAACCCACTAGTGGTGTCTGCTACTACTGTTGAAGGTCCTTAGGCCGACCCAAGCCAACTTGTGATGTCATCGTAATTGATTCGGCCGCCATATTGAATTTAATCAAAAACACGTACAAGTTTTCGCAGGTCACAAATTTCATCTGTTCTTCACCAAAATTGGTAGAGACCATCTTCAGACCATGCCTGATGAGTGCATTGCTTTCTGGAACAATTGACAGAAGCTTTGGCCTGTACCAGCCAATCAAAATTTGCGGCGAAGCCGCCAAACAGGAAGTGATTTCATATCTCAGCAACGCTTTCATGTATCAAAACCAAACTTAGTACATGTACCTCAGACCACATCGGGAGGACGCTCAAGAAATTTGGTGACATTTGACCTCTAGGGGGCTCCGTAATTGACAAAAATGCATTTTGGCCAGTAGTTGCTGATGCGCATTATTTTGCAATGGAAGTCAATGGCAGCCCATAGAACCGTCTGGTAAAAAGTTATAAAATTTGGCACACTAATTGGGGACAGTCCCATGATTAATGTCACCAAGTTTCATGCCGGCACCTCAAGCGCTCTAGCGCCACCAACAGGCCAAAGTTGGACTTGTGTTCACGGACGTAACTTTTGACCTGTTGACCCGAATGGCAAAATGAGGTATCATTGGAATCCTTGGGCCAAGCCGAGTTCACACCCCCACTCACCCTATGACGTCAATTTTTGACCTCTGTGTTTAAATCACAGCAAGTGTGATCATATCTCAGTCAATCTTTTATTTTTGATGTGAAACTGATGACAGCGAGTTCCATCTAGTTCATTCTAATGTGTGCGTGCAAGGGTGGGACGGGGTGGGATGGGCAGGGGCGGTTGCGGCGGTGGGCTGGCTGGGGGAGGGGGCGGCGACACTCAGCCCTGGTTCAGCCCCACAAAATCAGTTATGTTTTGATGTGAAACTTGACCTTGTAACTCAGCCAATCTTGGGTTGTATGGCATGGAACTTGCTGTGACTGCTTAAGGCTATATGTCTGATGCAACGGCATTGATTTACATGGTTAATCTGGCCTGCTGATCTCACTGCTTGGCCCCCTCATTGCTGCTTGCAGCTATATTTATTATTATTATTTAACATCTTTCCTCTGCCATTGGAGTCTATGGCAGCCCATAGAACCGTCTGGTGAAAAGTTGTGAAATTTGGCACACTGATTGGGGACAGGCCAATGATTAATTTCACCAAGATTCATGCCGGGATCTTGAGCGCTCTAGCGCCACCAACAGGCCAAAGTTGGACGTGCGTTCACACACGTAACTTTTGACCCATAGGCCCAATTGTCAAAAATGAGGTATCATTGGAATCCTTGGACCAAGCCGAGTTCAACGCACCATATGACATCATTTTCCGCCATGATGGATTTTCCGCCATTTTGGATTTTAGTGAAAGTGAAACTAATTCTTCACAGGTCACAAATTTTGTCCGATCGTCACCAAACTTGACACACATGATCTTCAGCCCAAGCCTCACAAAAGATACTCCTTTTCGTCTTCGGAACTCAAACCGTTCGCCCGTAACAGCCAATCGAAATATGCGGCGAAGCCGCCAAACAGGAAGTGAGCTCATATCTCAGCAACCCATTCACCTATCATAACCAAACTTAGTCCATGGACTCAGGACCCAATCAGGGGGACGCTCAAGAAATCTGGTGACCTTTGACCTCTAGGGGGCGCTGTAATTAAGAAACATGCCTTTTGGCCTGTAGCAGCAGTTGTGCTTAGAATTAAAACGCACTAGTGGTGTCTGGTAATACTGTTGGAGGTCCTTAGGCCGACCCAAGCCAACTTGTGATGTCATCGTAATTGATTCGGCCGCCATATTGGATTTAATCAAAAACACGTACGAATTTTCGCAGGTCACAAATTTCAGCGGATCCTCACCAAAATTGGCAGAGAACATCTTCAGACCATGCCTTATCAGTGCATCGCTTTTTGGAACGATTGACAGTAGCATTCGGCTGTAACAGCCAATCGAAACTTGCGGCGAAGCCGCCAAACAGGAAGTGAGCTCATATCTCAGCAACCCTGCCATGTATCATAACCAAACTTACTACATAGGTTCAGGACCCCATTAGGAGGACGCTCAAAAATGTGTTGACCTTTGACCTGTAGGGGGTGCTGCAATTAGCAATATTGCATTTTGATCTGTAGTTGCAATGTGTTTTATCGATCTTTTATTTTTGGATGTGAAACTGATGACATGTTCCATCCAGTTCATTCTAATGCGTGCGTGGTAGGGCGGGGCGGGGCAGGACGGGGTGGGACGGGCAGAGGTGATTAGGTGGGGGGGCTGGCTGGCAGAGGCTGTGGCAATACTCAGCCCTGTTTCAGCCCTACAAAATCAGTTATGTTTGATGTGACACTTGTTGAAAGTGTTGATCGCGAGTGTCTGCTGAGTTCTATCTTGTCGCCGTGGCTACTCCAGCCTATTCTGCTTGGCCCCCTCATTGCTGCTTGCAGCTATATTTATTGGGGGCCAAGCAGCGAAGCTGCGAGGCAACCATTGTGTTTCTATTTGTTCTTATTATTATTATTATTATTATTCCGCCATTGAAGTCAATGGCAGCCCATAGAACCGTCTGGTGAAAAGTTGTGAAATTTGGCACACTGATTAGGGATAGTCCCATAATTAATTTCACCAAGTTTCATACCGGCACCTTGAGCGCTCTAGCGCCACCAACAGGCCAAAGTTGGACTTGCGTTCACGCACGTAACTTCTGACCTGTTGACCCGATTGTCAAAAATGAGGTATCGTTGGAATCCTTGGACCAAGCCGAGTTCAACGCACCCTATGACGTCATTTTCCGCCATGATGGATTTTCCGCCATATTGGATTTTAGTGAAAGTGAAACTAAAACTTCACAGGTCACAAATTTTGTCCGATCGTCACCAAACTTGACACACATGCTCTTCAGACCAAGCCGCACAAAAGTTATTCTTTTTCGTCTTCGGAACTAAAACCGTTCGCGCGTAACAGCCAATCGAAATTTGCGGCGAAGCCGCCAAACAGGAAGTGAGCTCATATCTCAGCAACCCATTGATCTATCATAACCAAACTAAGTCCATGGACTCAGGACCCAATCAGGGGGACACTCAAGAAATTTGGTGACCTTTGACCTCTAGGGGGCGCTGTAATTAAGAAACATGCCTTTTGGCCTGTAGCTGCTGTTGTGCTTAGAATTGAAACCCACTAGTGGTGTCTGGTACTACTGTTGAAGGTCCTTAGGCCGACCCAAGCCAACTTGTGATGTCATCGTAATTGATTCGGCCGCCATATTGGATTTAATCAAAAACACGTACACGTTTTTGCAGGTCACAAATTTCAGCGGATCCTCACCAAAATTGGCAGAGACCATCTACAGACCATGCCTGATGAGTGCATTGCTTTCTGGAACAATTGACAGAGGCATTGGCCTGTACCAGCCAATCAAAATTTGCGGCGAAGCCGCCAAACAGGAAGTGATGTCATATCTCAGCAACGCTTTCATGTATCAAAACCAAACTTAGTACATGTACCTCAGACCACATCGGGAGGATGCTCAAGAAATTTGGTGACATTTGACCTCTAGGGGGCTCCGTAATTGACAAAAATGCATTTTGGTCAGTAGTTGCTGATGCGCATTATTTTGCAATGGAAGTCAATGGCAGCCCATAGAACCGTCTGGTAAAAAGTTATACAATTTTGCAGACTAATTGGGGACAGTCCAATAATTCATTTCACCAAGTTTCATGCCGGCACCTAGAGCACTCTAGTGCCACCAACAGGCCAAAGTTGGACGTGCGTTCACGCACGTAACTTTTGACCCGTATGGCCGATTGTCAAAAATGAGGTATCGTTGGAATCCTTGGACCAAGCCGAGTTCAACGCACCCTATGACGTCAATTTCCGCCATGATGGATTTTCCGCCATATTGGATTTAATCAAAAACACATAAAAATTTTCCAAGGTCACAAATTTCAGCGGATCCTCACCAAAATTGGCAGAGACAATCTTCAGACCATGCCTTATCAGTGCATTGCTTTCTGGAACAATTGACAGAAGCATTCGGCTGTAACAGCCAATCCAAATTAGTGGCGAAGCCGCCAAACAGGAAGTGAGCTCATATCATCACCAAACTTACTACATATATTCATGACCCCATTAGGAGGACGCTCAAAAAATGTGGTGACCTTTGACCTGTAGGGGGTGCTGCAATTAGCAATATTGCATTTTGATCTGTAGTTGCTGATGAGTTTTATCAATCTTTTTATTTTTTGATGTGAAACTGATGACAACATGTTCCATCCAGTTAATTCTAATGCGTGCGTGCAAGGGCAGGGCAGGGCAGGACGGGGTGGGACGGGCTGGGGTGATTAGGTGGGGGGGCTGGCTGGCGGAGGCGGTGGCAATACTCAGCTCTGTTTCAGCCCTACAAAATCAGTTATGTTTGATGTTACACTTGTTGAAAGTGTTGATCACGAGTGTCTGCTGAGTTCTATCTTGTCGCCGTGGCTACTTCGGCCTATACTGCTTGGCCCCCTCATTGCTGCTTGCAGCTATATTTATTATTATTATTATTCCGCCATTGAAGTCAATGGCAGCCCATAGAACCGTCTGGTGAAAAGTTGTGAAATTTGGCACACTGATTAGGGATAGTCCCATAATTAATTTCACCAAGTTTCATACCGGCACCTTGAGCGCTCTAGCGCCACCAACAGGCCAAAGTTGGACTTGCGTTCACGCACGTAACTTCTGACCTGTTGACCCGATTGTCAAAAATGAAGTATCGTTGGAATCCTTGGACCAAGCCGAGTTCAACGCACCCTATGACGTCATTTTCCGCCATGATGGATTTTCCGCCATATTGGATTTTAGTGAAAGTGAAACTAAAACTTCACAGGTCACAAATTTTGTCCGATCGTCACCAAACTTGACACACATGCTCTTCTGACCAAGCCGCACAAAAGTTATTCTTTTTCGTCTTCGGAACTAAAACCGTTCGCGCGTAACAGCCAATCGAAATTTGCGGCGAAGCCGCCAAACAGGAAGTGAGCTCATATCTCAAGAACACATTCATCTATCATAACCAAACTTAGTCCATGGACTCAGGACCCAATCAGGGGGACGCTCAAGAAATCTGGTGACCTTTGACCTCTAGGGGGCGCTGTAATTAAGAAACATGCCTTTTGGCCTGTAGCTGCTGTTGTGCTTAGAATTAAAACACACTAGTGGTGTCTGGTAATACTGTTGGAGGTCCTTAGGCCGACCCAAGACGACTTGTGATGTCATCGTAATTGATTCGGCCGCCATATTGGATTTAATCAAAAACACGTACACATTTTTGCAGGTCACAAATTTCAGCAGATCCTCACCAAAATTGGCAGAGACCATCTACAGACCATGCCTGATGAGTGCATTGCTTTCTGGAACAATTGACAGAAGCATTGACCTGTACCAGCCAATCGAAATTTGCGGCGAAGCCGCCAAACAGGAAGTGATTTCATATCTCAGCAACGCTTTCATGTATCAAAACCAAATTTAGTACATGTACCTCAGACCCCATCGGGAGGACGCTCAAGAAATTTGGTGACATTTGACCTCTAGGGGGCTCCGTAATTGACAAAAATGCATTTTGGCCAGTAGTTGCTGATGCGCATTATTTTGCAATGGAAGTCAATGGCAGCCCATAGAACCGTCTGGTAAAAAGTTATACAATTATGCACACTAATTGGGGACAGTCCAATAATTCATTTCACCAAGTTTCATGCCGGCACCTCAAGCGCTCTAGCGCCACCAACAGGCCAAAGTTGGACTTGTGTTCACGGACGTAACTTTTGACCTGTTGACCCGAATGGCAAAATGAGGTATCATTGGAATCCTTGGGCCAAGCCCAGTTCAACACACCCTATGACGTCAATTTTTGACCTCTGTGTTTAAATCACAGCAAGTGTGATCATATCTCAGTCAATCTTTTATTTTTGATGTGAAACTGATGACAGCAAGTTCCATCTAGTTCATTCTAATGTGTGCGTGCAAGGGTGGGACGGGGTGGGATGGGCAGGGGCGGTTGCGGCGGTGGGCTGGCTGGGGGAGGGGGCGGCGACACTCAGCTCTGGTTCAGCCCCACAAAATCAGTTATGTTTTGATGTGAAACTTGACCTTGTAACTCAGCCAATCTTGGGTTGTATGGCATGGAACTTGCTGTGACTGCTTAAAGCTATATGTCTGATGCAACGGCATTGACTTACATGGCAAATCTGGCCTGCTGATCTCACTGCTTGGCCCCCTCATTGCTGCTTGCAGCTATATTTATTATTATTATTATTATTCCTCTGCCATTAAAGTCAATGGCAGCCCATAGAACCGTCAGGTGAAAAGTTGTGAAATTTGGCACACTGATTAGGGACAGTCCCATGATTAATGTCACCAAGTTTCATGATGGCACCTCAAGCACTCTAGCGCCACCAACAGGCCAAAGTTGGACTTGCGTTCACGCATGTAACTTTTGACCCGTATGGCCGATTGTCAAAAATGAGGTATCGTTGGAATCCTTGGACCAAGCCGAGTTCAACGCACCCTATGACGTCAATTTCCGCCATGATGGATTTTCCGCCATATTGGATTTCATCAAAAACACTTAAAAGTCTTCACAGGTCACAAATTTTGTCCGATCGACACCAAATTTCAGAGATATCATCTACAGACCATGACTAATTAATATATTGCTTTTTGTCTTCGGAACTAAAACCGTTCGCGCGTAACAGCCAATCGAAGTTTGCGGCGAAGCCGCCAAACAGGAAGTGAGCTCATATCTCAGCAACCCATTCATCTATCATAACCAAACTTAGTACATGGACTCAGGACCCAATCAGGGGGACCCTCAAGAAATCTGGTGACCTTTGACCTCTAGGGGGCGCTGTAATTGAGAAACAGGCCTTTTGGCCTGTAGCTGCTGTTGTGCTTAGAATTAAAACGCACTACTGGTGTCTGGTAATACTGTTGGAGGTCCTTAGGCCGTCCCAAGCCAATTTGTGATGTCATCGTAATTGATTCGGCCGCCATATTGGATTTAATCAAAAACACGTAAAAATTTTCGCAGGTCACAAATTTCAGTGGATCCTCACCAAAATTGGCAGAGATCATCTTCAGACCATGCCTTATCAGTGCATTGCTTTCTGGAACAATTGACAGAAGCATTCGGCTGTAACAGCCAATCGAAATTTGCGGCGAAGCCGCCAAACAGGAAGTGAGCTCATATCTCAGCAACCCTTGCATGTATCAAAGCCAAACTGGGTGCATAGACTCAGGACCCAATCAGGGGGACACTCAATAAATCTGGTGACCTTTGACCTCTAGGGGGCGCTGTAATTAAGAAACATGCCTTTTGGCCTGTAGCTGCTGTTGTGTTTGGAATTAAAATGCACTAGTGGTGTCTGGTAATACTGTTGGAGGTCCTTAGGCCGACCCAAGCGAATTTGTGATGTCATAGTAATTGATTCGGCCGCCATATTGGATTTAATCAAAAACACGTACAAGTTTTCACAGGTCACAAATTTCAGCGGATTCTCACCAAAATTGGCAGAGACCATCTTCAGACCATAATCTATCAATATATTGCTTTTTGGAACAATTGGCAAAAGCATTCGCTTGTAACAGTCAATCAAAATTGGTGGCGAAGCCGCCAAACAGGAAGTGAGCTCATATCTCAACAACCCTGCCATGTATCATAACCAAACTTACTATATGGATTCATGACCCCATTAGGAGGACACTCAAAAAATTTGGTGACCTTTGACCTGTAGGAGGTGCTGCAATTAGCAATATTGCATTTTGATGTGTAGTTGCTGATGTGTTTTATCAATCTTTTTTTTTTTGTTGTGAAACTGATGACATCATGTTCCATCCAGTTAATTCTAATGCGTGCGTGCAAGGGCATGGCAGGACGGGGTGGGACGGGCTGGGGTGATTAGGTGGGGGGGGCTGGTTGGCGGAGGCGTGGCAATACTCAGCCCTGTTGATCGCGGGTGTCTGCTGAGTTCTATCTTGTCGCCGTAGCTACTCCGGCCTATTCTGCTTGGCCCCCTCATTGCTGCTTGCAGCTATATTTATTTAACATCTTTCCTCTGCCATTGAAGTCTATGGCAGCCCATAGAACCGTCTGGTAAAAAGTTGTGAAATTTGGCACACTGATTGGGGATAGTACATTGATTAATTTCACCAAGTTTCATGTCGGCACCTCGAGGGCTCTAGCGCCACCAACAGGCCAAAGTTTGACGTGCGTTCACGCACGTAACTTTTGACCTGTTGACCCGATTTTGAAAAATGAGGTATCGTTGGAATCCTTGGACCAAGCCGAGTTCAACGCACCCTATGACGTCATTTTCCGCCATGATGGATTTTCCGCCATATTGGATTTTAGTGAAAGTGAAACTAAAACTTCACAGGTCACAAATTTTGTCCGATCGTCACCAAACTTGACACACATGCTCTTCAGACCAAGCCGCACAAAAGTTATCACTTTTCGTCTTCGGAACTCAAACCGTTTGACCGTAACAGCCAATCGAAATATGCGGCGAAGCCGCCAAACAGGAAGTGAGCTCATATCTCAGCAACCCATTCATCTATCATAACCAAACTTAGTACATAGACTCAGGACCCAATCAGGGGGACGCTCAAAAAATCTGGTGACCTTTGACCTCTAGGGGGCGCTGTAATTAAGAAACATGCCTTTTGGCCTGTAGCTGCTGTTTTGCTTAGAATTAAAATGCACTAGTGGTGTCTGGTAATACTGTTGGAGGTCCTTAGGCCGACCCAAGCCGACTTGTGATGTCATCGTAATTGATTCGGCCGCCATATTGGATTTAATCAAAAACACGTACACGTTTTTGCAGGTCACAAATTTCAGCGGATCCTCACCAAAATTGGCAGAGACCATCAACACACCATGCCTGATGAGTGCATTGCTTTCTGGAACAATTGACAGAAGCATTGACCTGTACTAGCCAATCGAAATTTGCGGCGAAGCCACCAAACAGGAAGTGATTTCATATCTCAGCAACGCTTTCATGTATCAAAACCAAATTTAGTACATGTACCTCAGACCCCATCGGGAGGACGCTCAAGAAATTTGGTGACATTTGACCTCTAGGGGGCACCGTAATTGACAAAAATGCATTTTGGCCAGTAGCTGCTGATGCGCATTATTTTGCAATGGAAGTCAATGGCAGCCCATAGAACCGTCTGGTAAAAAGTTATAAAATGTTGCACACTAATTGGGGACAGTCCAATAATTCATTTCACCAAGTTTCATACCGGCACCTTGAGCGCTCTAGCGCCACCAACAGGCCAAAGTTGGACTTGCGTTCACGCACGTAACTTCTGACCTGTTGACCCGATTGTCAAAAATGAGGTATCTTTGGAATCCTTGGACCAAGCCGAGTTCAACGCACCCTATGACGTCAATTTCCGCCATGATGGATTTTCCGCCATATTGGATTTTAGTGAAAGTGAAACTAAAACTTCACAGGTCACAAATTTTGTCCGATCAACACCAAACTTGACACACATGCTCTTCACACCAAGCCGCACAAAAGTTATTCCTTTTCGTCTTCGGAACTAAAACCGTTCGCGCGTAACAGCCAATCGAAATTTGCGGCGAAGCCGCCAAACAGGAAGTGAGCTCATATCTCAGCAACCCTTGCATGTATCAAAGCCAAACTTGGTGCATGGACTCAGGACCCAATCAGGGGGACGCTCAAGAAATCTGGTGACCTTTGACCTCTAGGGGGCGCTGTAATTAAGAAACATGCCTTTTGGCCTGTAGCTGCTGTTGTGCTTAGAATTAAAACGCACTAGTGGTGTCTGGTAATACTGTTGGAGGTCCTTAGGCCGACCCAGGCCAATTTGTGATGTCATCGTAATTGATTCGGCCGCCATATTGGATTTAATCAAAAACACGTACGAATTTTCGCAGGTCACAAATTTCAGCGGATCCTCACCAAAATTGGCAGAGAACATCTTCAGACCATGCCTTATCAGTGCATCGCTTTTTGGAACGATTGACAGTAGCATTCGGCTGTAACAGCCAATCGAAACTTGCAGCGAAGCGGCCAAACAGGAAGTGAGCTCATATCTCAGCAACCCTGCCATGTATCATCACCAAACTTACTACATATGTTCATGACCCCATTAGGAGGACGCTCAAGAAATTTGGTGACATTTGACCTCTAGGGGGCACCGTAATTGACAAAAATGCATTTTGGCCAGTAGTTGCTGATGCGCATTATTTTGCAATGGAAGTCAATGGCAGCCCATAGAACCATCTGGTAAAAAGTTTTACAATTTTGCACACTAATTGGGGACAGTCCAATAATTCATTTCACCAAGTTTCATGCCGGCACCTCAAGCGCTCTAGCGCCACCAACAGGCCAAAGTTGGACTTGTGTTTACGGACGTAACTTTTGACCTGTTGACCCGAATGGCAAAATAAGGTATCATTGGAATCCTTGGGCCAAGCCGAGTTCAACACACCCTATGACGTCAATTGTTGACCTCTGTGTTTAAATCACAGCAAGTGTGATCATATCTCAGTCAATCTTTTATTTTTGATGTGAAACTGATGACAGCAAGTTCCATCTAGTTCATTCTAATGTGTGCGTGCAAGGGTGGGACGGGGTGGGATGGGCAGGGGCGGTTGCGGCGGTGGGCTGGCTGGGGGAGGGGGCGGCGACACTCAGCCCTGGTTCAGCCCCACAAAATCAGTTATGTTTTGATGTGAAACTTGACCTTGTAACTCAGCCAATCTTGGGTTGTATGGCATGGAACTTGCTGTGACTGCTTAAGGCTATATGTCTGATGCAACGGCATTGACTTACATGGCAAATCTGGCCTGCTGATCTCACTGCTTGGCCCCCTCATTGCTGCTTGCAGCTATATTTATACTTTCTTCCGCCATGGGAGTCTATGGCAGCCCATAGAACCGTCTGGTAAAAAGTTGTGAAATTTGGCACATTGATTGGGGACAGGCCAAAAATTAATTGCACCAAGTTTCATGCCGGCACCTCCAGCGCTCTAGCGCCACCAACAGGCCAAAGTTGGACGTGCGTTCACGCACGTAACTTTTGACCTGTTGATCCGATTTTGAAAAATGAGGTACCGTTGGAATCCTTGGACCAAGCCGAGTTCAACGCACCCTATGACGTCATTTTCCGCCATGATGGATTTTCCGCCATTTTGGATTTTATCGAAAGTGAAACTAAAGTTTCACGCCTCACATAGTTTGTCCGATTTTAACGAAACTTAATACATATGATCTTCAGACCAATCCGCACAAAAGTTATCGATTTTTGTCTTCGGAACTAAAACCGTTCGCCCGTAACAACCAATCAAAATATGCGGCGAAGCCGCCAAACAGGAAGTGAGCTCATATCTCAGCAACCCTTTCATCTGTCATAACCAAACTTAGTACATGGACTTATATCCCCATCTGTAGAGCACTCAAAAAATCTGGTGACCTTTGACCTCTAGGGGGCGCTGTAATTAGCGAAAATGCATTTTGGCCTGTAGCTGTTGATGTGTTTGGAATTAAAACATACTAGTGGTGTCTGGTAGTACTTTTGGATGTCCTTAGGCTGACCCAGGCCAACTTGTGATGTCAACATAATTGATTCGGCCGCCATATTGAATTTAATCAAAAACACTAAAAAGTTTTCACTGGTCACAAATTTCATCTGACTTTAACCAAAATTGGCTCAGACCATCTTCAGACCATGCCTTATCAGTGTTTAATTTTCTGGAACGATTGACAAAAGCGTTCACCCGTAACAGCCAATCGAAATTGGTGGCGAAGCCGCCAAACAGGAAGTGATTTCATATCTCAGCAACGCTTTCATGTATCAAAACCAAACTTAGTACATGTACCTCAGACCCCATCGGGAGGACGCTCAAGAAATTTGGTGACATTTGACCTCTAGGGGGCACCGTAATTGACAAAAATGCATTTAGTTGCTGATGCGCATTATTTTGCAATGGAAGTCAATGGCAGCCCATAGAACCGTCTGGTAAAAAGTTATAACATTTTGCACACTAATTGGGGACAGTCCAATAATTCATTTCACCAAGTTTCATGCCGGCACCTCAAGCGCTCTAGCGCCACCAACAGGCCAAAGTTGGACTTGTGTTCACGGACGTAACTTTTGACCTGTTGACCCGAATGGCAAAATGAGGTATCATTGGAATCCTTGGGCCAAGCCGAGTTCAACACACCCTATGACGTCAATTCTTGACCTCTATGTTTAAATCACAGCAAGTGTGATCATATCTCAGTCAATCTTTTATTTTTGATGTGAAACTGATGACAGCAAGTTCCATCTAGTTCATTCTAATGTGTGCGTGCAAGGGTGGGACGGGGTGGGATGGGCAGAGGCGGTTGCGGCGGTGGGCTGGCTGGGGGAGGGGGCTGCGACACTCAGCCCTGGTTCAGCCCCACAAAATCAGTTATGTTTTGATGTGAAACTTGACCTTGTAACTCAGCCAATCTTGGGTTGTATGGCATGGAACTTGCTGTGACTGCTTAACCCTTAAGAACGTAACTATCCGTAAAAGCGTACCGTCACACTTTTGTGTTTGGAATGTTGCTACATAAGTATTCTAATTGCTGCTTAACAATGGGCTACCACTGTTTGGCTAACATGGGCTGACATTGTACATTCTCAAAGTCAAAAATGGTCTCTCGCAAATCACTTTGCCACTACCATTTTGTTATGTCCACATTTTGCAGATCTAGTTTATATTATGATTGTGTGGTCGGGCTATACTGTACATGACAAAATCCACGGAAGTGGCAAGTATTGGGAAGACGTTTATTTACAGGAGGCTACAAATGTTTCTAGCTTCACTGCCATTTATTGCCATATTTCTGAATGTCAGTCATTACACCAAGCACAATAAAACAAGCAAAATGAGTGATTTTTCTAAATTAAATGATGATGTTATTCAGTGTTTAGTCAAATCTCATGGCCACTGAAAAGATGAAAATCAAAATGACCGCGAAATGTACGGAATGCTGGAAACAAACATCGTTCATTCACGAGCTATGAAGCTTTCAGTAACGCACGGCTCAGGAAACCTAGTTTGCTACATTCATGACATTAAAACTCGCACAAGAAATGCACATACATCTTTATCTTGTCCCATTATAATCACAGCTTTATTTGCGCAATAGCAGTGCATCCATCAAGTCCGTCAATGCAAAACATTACAGCGACCGGCATCTCGAAGTTCATTCATTCAGAAAACATTCGTAGTATTTACAGACGCTATACAATTTCATCGATAATATTAGTCATGGCACATTTGAAAAGGCGTCAGCTTACTGATGAAGAGATCAGGGTTATTTTTACATCTAATGACGACTCTGATGTGGACATTGAACATCCGTCTGAGGTAAGAGCAGAGATATTTGCGTGTCCTGTTATTCTCGTGACAATTGTAACACGTTGTCAGCGCGACTTCATTTGCGTAATCAGGTGCATGCATGCAACACATGTGATCACATGATGAAAGCATGTGTGTGTGTGGTACTTTGCAATATTCACGTGAAATAAAACAGACCAGGGGCCTCATGTACAAAGCTTGCATACGCACAAAAATGCTGCGTACGTCACTTCTCACGCTCACGTGCGGATGTACGAAGGCTGACTTGAACGTGAGAATGTGAGGTCCTCCACGCAAACTTCATGTCTGGCGTAGGCCTACGCACATTTCCAATGTGTATCGTCAGTTGGCGACACTTAGAGGCAATGCAGCGCAACAACATTAGTTGATCGCGAGTCTAGGCCTTTATTTGCACAGTATATTGTGAAACGTGGGTTATTAAAAATGATAACACTTCGAAAGTAGTTGACCTTTGACCTGTAGGGGGTGCTGCAATTAGCAATATTGCATTTTGATCTGTAGTTGCGATGTGTTTTATCGATCTTTTATTTTTGGATGTGAAACAGATGACAACATATTCCATCCAGTTCATTCTAATGCGTGCGTGGTAGGGCGGGGCAGGACGGGGTGGGACGGACAGGGGTGATTAGGTGGGGGGGCTGGCTGGCGGAGGCGGTGGCAATACTCAGCCCTGTTTCAGCCCTACAAAATCAGTTATGTTTGATGTGACACTTGTTGAAAGTGTTGATCGCGACTGTCTGCTGAGTTCTATCTTGTCGCCGTGGCTAGTCCGGCCTAATCTGCTTGGCCCCCTCATTGCTGCTTGCAGCTATATTTGCACCTTACTCTTTGATCTCCACATTTTCTAGACTTGCAGTGTAGCGCATGGCGTGATCGTACCCACGAAACACCTGAGTGATTGCATGTGTTGCGAGGTTCCCTAGTGGTGAGGCCATCCTTAAAAATATTTTCGTTTGCCGTAACCCGACCGACCCTGTCAATTTAGAACCGACCAAAATATTTATTTTTTTCCCCTTTTAGTCCGACCGACTTGCCGGTTGTAAACTTGCGTTAATACCGACCGATTTGTTTTTTTTTACTCTAAACAACCAATACAAATGCAATAAAATAATATTTCTTTTAGTAGGCCCAAGTATTGTGAATATAAATTGCCTACATGCAAACGTGGCTCACTTAAAAAAAAACCTGTGGCGTCATCTCTACACCATTGGTTTTACGCATGTCACACTATGGCCTACGCTTAGTTTCATTCACACAAACTGATAACGCTTTTACTTGGCACGAAGTTCTGGAAGAACTGTGGCCAGATCTTTTCTCATCCCTCCTCCCCCTAGTCTAACGGTGACCGTGTCGGAGTATTGAAATTGGTTGTGGTCTATTCAGCATTTCTCAAAATATGGGTCCACAACATGGAGACTGCTGGTCCGCGGAGTCGTGGAGTGAAATTAGGCCCGGTGCTTCATCTGATAATTTGCTGCGCAGTTGATCAAGAAACCGCGGATCGACGAAAAAAGAAAACAAACGTTTCTGCTATCGATGTCATTAAACATGGAGCCCTACAATTAAGTGGTGGTATGAGCCTTCATTCAGTGCGCGTCTGCGCGAGAGAAACTGAAACTAATCGATAACGTTGGTATCAAAGCTCCGCTTCAACCTGTTGGAAGGCTATTTATTTATTTAACGAAACTTAATAGAACGACGTTGTTTTTTGGAACTTCCTTAGAAACAGAGCAGAGACTGTATAATACACTGTATAGCATTGAGTATTGTAGCCTATAGTCAAATTTCAATATAACGTGGCCAAGAGCTATTGTAGCCTTCTTTCTGGGTACATGTAGATGAGCCCTATGACCCAAAAGTCTGCCATGACCGGGCCTCAGGTCAAAGAAGTTTGAGAAAGGCTGGTCTATATAACCTGCATCAGAATGAGGTTTGCAATGGTGCGCCTGAAGGCACGGGTTGAAGACCCAGTCAGTTACGTCACGATATGCACATTTGTGTAAATTCATTCCTACGTAATCACCATGACCAAAATTGTACTTTTTTTTTTTACTTTGAATCTTGAAAAAAAAAAATATTGACCTACCTACCGACCCATTTTTTTATTTTTATTTTTGGCTGTTACTGCAAACAAAAATATTTTTAAGGATGGCCTGAGTAGTTGACACTCCACCCTTTTCCTCACAGGCAGCGCTGCTTCTCCTGGAGCCTTGGCTAAATCCCTGGCTGGAAGACTGCTAGTTCTGTTGTAGCTGTAGCTATTTTATGTGTCCGTTGCACTGATCTGCTTTAATAATAAATTATTATATCAATGATTTATTCCCACAGCTGCTTCCAGACTACTTTTATTCCAAATTAATAAATGGTAGAACGAATAATTTCCGCCTCTGGTCTGCTTGTTCCTCCTTTTTTTTATGTAACTGAAATGGTATGGTTTGAGTTTATATAAACACCCGTGTCATTCCGTTACATATGCTTTCATTCTGCTGTAGGCTATAAGGAAATAGATAGGCTACATTGATAGATACAGATCTTAACTGTACATTTTGCTTTCACAGACTAACTTTGCCTCTTAATGGGGTCGTGGGAGAGAAAAACTTTAAGAAGAGAAGACTGGTGCACAATCCCAAGCTTGCGGTAAGAATATGTTTGACTGCTAGCTAAGCTAAAAGTACCCTAGCCTAAAACCAAAGCTAAGAGTAGCCTAGTAGCCTTGCAAAAGAACATGTGAGCAGAACCAGCTTTATTAAAGTGTATTTTTTTGTGTCGTCATTTACAGGAAGCAGTACGCCGCCTTCACAACTCGGAGACAAATTGCAGGCGCTACGAACTGGAGCAAGGGTAGGATTTAAAGAATATGCTTTCATTCTGCGGTAGGCTATAAGGAAATGGATACGTATAGACACCATAGGATAGATACCGATCATAACTGTACATTTTGTTTTCACAGACTAATCTCGCCTCATAATGAGGCGGTGACCTCCTATTTGCTCGGAACAATATCTGCAAGTCCAGATTTACACGATGTTGATAGACGACATTGTGTGTAAGTGACTTGTTTTTACTGTTTCTCCTTCCTTGTTTAATGTTACTGTGACTTGCGTTTGTTTTTATTCATACCACTCTCATTTAATTGTTTTCCAGCCGCCTGTAAGACATATTACGAGACGGTACGCAGGAGCTTTAGATATACCCAGCCAGAAAACTCATTGCGGGCGGAAGCTGCGAAGAGTTCAGCTCGGAGTCGAGCGAGAAGAAAGAGGGTAAGACTTTATTTGGTGACTATTTTTCAGGTGCATTGATAGATGTGTTGTGTCCATACGCAGTGCATCGCATCACACAGTACTGATTCATTGTTTTTTTTCCAGCTGCTGGAATCGAGACAGAGTGTGCTAGCAGATGACTAGGTGGAACTCTGGAAGTCCGCCACCGTAGACCTCATGTCTGACGAAGAAGATGGCGTTGTTGGCTGGGTCTCTACATTATTATTGGGGATCTGCCAACCAATCACGAGTGATTTTACTTGTTTGAAAGTTGTGGTTTCATCCAATACTGAGTAAGGATATTCAAGCCTGGCCTGGCCAGGTGTGGTTTTGCTGCCAATCACGAGTGATTTTTCTTGTTTGAAAGTAGTGGTTTCATCCAATACTGAGTAAGGATATTCAAGCCAGGCCAGCCGCGGTTTCGCTGCATTCATATGCTAATTAGGGCCATTAGCACTCTGAAAGCTCTCCACATACGTCATTGTCCGGTTCCGACAATTTGTGGCACAGACAAACGGCGACAAGCGCGGGTTGCAAATTGTCGTCAACTACCGAAAATGAGGGAGATCTCCGGTCGTTTACGGGGACGAAAATCACACTTTTCATGCAGTGTTTACCTGCTGGGAAACCCTGTAGCTCCGGAGCAGGGGCTCAGACCAGGATAAATTGTTTGCTCGCCCTCAGTTCACTCTTTTGTTCATCTCAACCCAGCACTCCAGTGTGTCCTGCTCTGTGTGCGTCTTTGAGTTAACGTAAGTCATCACTTTACTGACCCTCACTATGACTTTTGTGATGTTTATCAGTTTGTAGAGTAGCTCTGCCATCATGTGTAAAGTTAAGGTCTTTGTTGGTTTGGTGTGTTTGAGTCCCATGTGAGAGATGATTAGGTGATGTTGGTTGACTTGGGATGTCAAGTATTGTTTAGTTGTACCTTATATAGCCATATGATTTCAGTTTATTGTTCAAATGTCAATTGGTTTGTTTGCGAGTTGGGATCTGTACTGATTTACCCCATTTCACTGATTACTGCATTTTCTGTTTGTTTCCTCTTTGATGCAGCACACATACAAGTAAAGAACAGATGAATTGAAACTCAAATAAAGTTCACTTGTGTTGCACCGAAACCTGCCATCTCCGCGTCATCACTCCATACCATTGAGCCTTCTGACTGAGGCTCTGCCTGCTCGCCACACACTCACTCTACCTCGACCCACATCGCCCCCTACAGTTCCTTCGGTTGGGTTGTGGAGGTTAGCATACTAGAATAGAATACTGTTAAGAATACTGTTGGGTTGTGGAGGTTAGCACACTATAACGTTACAGCTACTTGTCAGGACTTGTGGTGCAAGGCAAGAATAACTGCATAATTATAGACTGTTCATCTTATTGACTCCAACACAGAACCCACCCCCTTCACCTACCACCACAAATACAATTACATTCTGTGGGAAACACTGCCTTCCATTATCAGACCCTTCATCTTATCCATGACCAATGCATAGTCCTGTAGAATAGAGTATTGTTAGAATACTATTGAGTTGTGGAGATTAGCGCACTAGAATACTACTGTTAGAATACTGTTGGGTTGTGGAGGTTAGCACACTAGAATAGGGTATTGTTAGAATACTATTAGGTTGTAGGGTGCGATTTGTAGGGGGGGATGGTGAGGATTCCCCCCCCCCTCTGGTTTTCCTATCCCTACCTCTGCTAAATTATTTTTATCCCCGGTGGGGACAACATTTATCCCCCTCTGCCCTTCATATTGATTAATGCTACTTCATATAAGTAAAGCGCTGCAACGTGAGAACAGTCTAGTAGGCTAGCCTACATAATAATCTGACATCAGAAATGCACCATCACCGTCAGCACTTATGCTGCTGTGATGACGCAGTGGCTGCTTGATAACTTAAGTTGGCCTTGATCGTGCAGGATATTTCAGAATGTCGAGTGTGTAATCCATCATAAATGGCTAGTTTCAATAGAAAAGTTAGCTGGACAAATGAAAGAATACGAGAAGGATTCAGTGAAGCATATAGTCATATTTTAGAACCTTCAAAATTAGAAAACTGATGCAACTGAGA
The DNA here is from genome assembly GCF_018492685.1 of Alosa sapidissima. NCBI lineage: Eukaryota > Metazoa > Chordata > Actinopteri > Clupeiformes > Clupeidae > Alosa > Alosa sapidissima. Next base: position 36,864,187 of record NC_055961.1, on the reverse strand, counting down.
TGAAGGACAACTGCACGTAGAGTAGAACGTATAGGCCTATTGTCCGAAGGAACTTACATTAAATGAGGAGATATTTGCTGAATGTCACAAAAAGTGTTACAGAAATTGCTTGGCATCGCTTATTCAATGGCTCTCTATCGAAACACCTGTAGTTTGCGGAGGACGAACGAGAAAGCACTTGTTTGATAAATCAGCCAGTAGCCTAGGCTACGCCTAGTAGACAAATAACTTTCAGAAATAATTTGTACTGCAAAAACGAATGTTGGTGGGTATTTAAACTATCTAGCGGGTGTTTTAACAGCTGCAAGAAATAGAAGCTTCATGTTCTGGTTCGTAAATTATTTTCATAAAACTTCAAGTTGCCCTATAACTTTACTCTCCAAACTCTTCACTGCACTGTAGCCAATTAACTGACAGTATGATAGTAGGCTATTTATTTTCTGTAGGCTACAATAAACACATTTATTTTTTCAACTTTTTCAACGCAAATCAGCAGGAGAGAGAATGCACGTAGCCTACAACACTGTTAGCCAATTCACTAACTTAAGACTTCAGTGCCATCATATACAACGTTTTTTAGCACAACAAATACAGAAAGGATGGAGGCAGCAAAAGTAGCGGAGTAATTTCAGATGGTGCAAGAACAAGGTGAATTTGTATGCTTGTCAAAACGTAGTCCTACCCTACATTAGAGGAGCTGATCATCATACCAAACACACTAGCTGTTTAAAGTCATACACCACGGTAAACTAAAACTAAAATGTTACAAAGGTGGCAAAATTAATATAGGCTATTATTAGCCATGACATTACTAGGCTATGAATCGTTCGTTCATTTTTTTGGGGGGGGGTTACAAACTTATTCAAAATCATCCCCCCCCCCCTCTGGTTTTTACACAAATCGCACCCTGGTTAGCACACTATAACGTACAACACAACTATACAGCACAGGGTAATCCTAATTTTATCCATCAAATTTATTCCAATCCAACTCAAAAGTTTTGAACAACACAAAGTGAAGGTTTTATCCAGATCAAAACTAAGAATAGATTATGTGATCTAATCCAATTTCATGATCCTTGTTTCCCTTTGAACAAGCCATTTTCAAGATTTGATCCAAATCTTGTTCGTTTTGCTCGGACCCCGTAAATCACCGCTTGCGGTTATATTTATTATTATTTTTCCCGTCTCCCTAATTTTTTGTCAGCCCTAGCGCCTAGGCCCATTCACCTTTTATCACAATGCCTTCCAAGTATGCTCAATGCCTCTGGGCAGCCACTATACGTTAGACCGGCACATCCGGGAACTTGACTCGTGACAAACGTTCCCGCCCCTTTCGGGGGGAAAACAAACAACCCCTCTCATTAACTCCAACGCAAATTAGGGTCAATAAACGTAATTCGTACAGAAATCGCAGGAGTAAATAATAACAAAAAATACCACAAATCAATATGACCACTCAATACATAACCACTTTGCCAGTCGTTGACCGTGAAAGATACCTACAAAAGCTTAATTCAATTAATATAAAAACATGTCCCTTCAGTCTCCCGAGTACGAAGTGGTGCAACAACCCCACTCAGTGACCAGAAGTGTCATACGGTCTTCTCTTCTTATGGCTTGTAGCCATAATTTTCTTCTGTCAGGGGGTTCTTAGCTGTGTGGTTGGTACATGTCTACCGGTTCACTCTGGCTTGTTCTGAGGGAATGTTTTCCCCTCAAATTGGGCATGGCGCAAACAACCTGCTATGGCGAGCCAAACAAATCAAAAGCCTGGCCAACACAGACACCACCCATTCAGTTGCACTTCGCGCTATTGAGTCAAGCTGCGCTAACCTAAGACCATCGTGCGCTGTCCAATGTTACAACTGCACTATCGAGTTGGCCAACACAGACACCGCCTAGTCAAGTTGCGCTAACCAGAGACCATCGCGCGCTGATCAACAACTGCGCTATGGAGTTGGCCAACACAGACACCGCCTAGTCAAGTTGCGCTATAACTATCTCGCGCTGCCTAAAATATCAATAACAGGATTGCAATGTTTTCAATGTGTGTAGAAAGTCACATGCTATTCCCATCAAACTGATCACGACTCAGATACTTATTTGAACATGGGATTATTGGGAGATTACTGAAATTATACGGTATTATTATCAATGAAAACAACTCATAATGAATTCACACAGTTTTTAAGTAATAACATACATATGAATTTCATATTACCCTTCCACTTCTCAGTCCTGTTTACCAAATTAATTTAGCCTAAAACTGATTAGTTCCAGTCTTTGAAGTTATGAATGAGTCTAGGCGTTGCTTGGCAACCACTCTGATAGAGGAAATATTTCTTGGTGAAACAATGAATGATTATCTATGAATAAACCATTCAATTTGTCGTTATTGTACCTTTATTTCTTATGACATTTTACTATATGTGTATAGTAACCGTTTTAGAAAAGATTTTGTAATCTTCTTTCATTAATTCATTTCAAACGTGCCAATGTGGATAGGGCCGCGCCGCCCAAACGTTCCAATGTGGATAGCGGCGCGCCACCCAGTTGGATCTCTCGCTATGTTCAGCTAGATGGGTGGTGTCCTGTTTTGCATAAAACTCATAGACTGTATATATATATACAGTCTATGGGACTCCTAATAAGACCGATTCACAAACAATGTTTTGTGGTGGCATTTCACGTCGCGATGTTTTGAAATGCGTCTAACAATCACGAGGGAACAATTTTGCATTGTAGGCATAACTAAGGGATGCAGTAACACCACCAACAACCAAAACTAGCCTACTCATTGTTTACATGTACATTAAATGTAACGTTTCATTGTGAATCAAATTAAAAGATTCTCCTCTTTGCAAACGTTGGCATAGGCATATGGTGACAGATTAATTTAATAATGCTGCTGCGTGAATCACGGTAAGCGCGAATGAAGTGGCCACTTCTTAATGGGAGTCACTGTATGGACGTAGGCTAAGTAAAACAGAGATGTTTAAAATAAGATAAAGTTAGGATATGCCCGCTTGACAACGGCAGAGATAACTGGCCTTTGGCCATAGCAACCATCCATTTAGAACGACTGGTCTTCATAGCAACCAAGGATCTTAGCTGTGATTCATGTAGCTACAGTATGCATGCAATGTGATGCAAAGTATAGAAAGGTGATGAAATATACAGAGACAGGTCAAGAAATATAGTGCAATGTAGACAGTAGTATACAGTTGATTTACAGAAGGTGGTTTAGAGTAATATGAATTAAATATAAATATGTGCAGTGTATTAGCAGTTATCTCATACAATAAGTAGAATAATGTATGTAGATGTAGTAGTAACGTTATAATAGTAGAAATAATAATATAGATATATGCAGTGTATTAACAGAATGTAATAAAACAGAATAAATATGGATATTCAATATGACAAATATATAACAGATATGTACATAACATACAGCTATGTGCAGTGTGGAAACAGTGTCATTGCAGTGCAGAAACAACATTATAAGAGTAGTAAGAATAAATCTATGTGCAGGATGAATAGTATAAAGATCAGTAGAATAACTATGTATAAATGTAATTACAGTAGGCCTATGTACATTTGTAAATAAATATAAAACTATGGGTGAGAGGGATAAATTAATTTTATTTAATCGTAAAAGTAAATTGCATTCAATTAAATTGCAATTAAAAATCTTTCCAGTAGGCTTTAATGTCACGCAAAAAGTACAACCAAAGCTGAGCTTGATCAACTAGAACGTCTAAAGAACCAGAACTTGAGTGTAGTTTTTTGCTGGGTCCCAGGCCATGTTGGTCTGAGGGGAAATGAGAAACCGGACAGTGCTGCTAAGCAATCCCTCAATGAAGAAGTCACAGAATGTCAAATCCCTGCCCCAGACCTTAAACCTATACTGAACTCTTACATCTCAGATAAGTGGCAATCTGGGATTAATGTACCAACAATAAGCAAGGAATGTGAATTTTGGCACATTTTCATGATCCACTGGGTCGTTATGGGCCACACAAAATACGGTGTTGCTAAAATTACTCCTATTGTGGCTATTAGAGACATGCGTTCATGAGTATCCAGCTACATTCAATGAGTTAAGTAAAATACATTCACACACACAAAAAAAAACATCACTAATGTTGTGGACATTCCTTTATTCTGAGATACATCAATAGGCTCTCAAAACAATTCCAAACAGACATAAGGTCTTTATAGAACAAATCCATATAGATTATTTGTCAAATAAACCAGTAAAACTGAATTAGGGGATGGAAGATATAACATTCACACTCATAGCTCATATTTTTAAAATAAATCAGTGAAAAAGTATCCTGACAAACAAGCAGCATTTTAATGCCTTAGTCATATTTCATAATTTCAATGATAGCCCAGTTTGAGAGGTGCAAGACGCGTGACGTTATTTATTTTTGCAGCCAATCACTGCTATTGTTTTATTTTATTGATCTGATTTTAGTCATAGAAGCTAAATTCGAAGGCAGGCCACAGGTAAAATCCAACAAACCGCATTCACCCCGCAAAGCAATAGTTGAATAGAGCTTTTGAGGTATTGCCACTGCTCCAACACTGAAAGGCACTGTTAGAATGCTTGGATCAAGCCAGGTTCAGCATAGCGTATGTCACTGTCTGCTCACGTTGGTGACCGGACCAGGGCAAGCACACTTTCGCAGTTCCCGCCGGAAATGCAGTCTAGTTAAAAATGCAACACTTTTTCCAAACTTGTCAAGTTTGCAGAGGATTAGGTTCGAAGATGTAAACAGTAGAAAGTCACTTTTCTACAGCAAAGTCTACAGGAAGGACAGGAAGATGCTTTACCCTGCCATGGTATCAATAACCTCAGTTCAAGCTGGAAATCCAGAAATTGTGAAAGGGGCTAAATGGTGGAGGGGGGCTGGTGATTGGCTGCGGAACAGTTAAAGGTTGTATCAGCAGTGGTGGGGTAACGTCACTTCTGTTGACGTTCAAACAAAACTAGCTCGCTACTCCCTCCCCCTCCCTCCTTTGAAACTCTCCTGAATGTGCATCTCGTCGGTTATTGGTTGGAACACTTTATTTTGCCTTTGAGTGGTTGGCAACTCTTGTTGGTAGCAATTGTTTTTGTGAGCATATCTCAGAGCCTAGGCTGCCTACAGTGTTTTTTGAAGGCCTGCTTATGGGGCGGGCAGCTTTTGGGCCTGCAATCACTGATACAACCTTTAAGTATATGCAAAGAGTATTACTCTGTGAGAATGTGACTCTAATCTCCCTTAAACAGAAGAGTGTAACAAGACATAATTTGGTAAATGCAGTGTACAGGGCACCCCCCAGGGTTGTGCAAGTGAAATTTAAGAATTTTAAGACCTTTTAATGGCACTTATATGAAGTTTAATGCCAACTTCAGAGTTGAAGGGACGAGTCGTTTTAAAGACTAGTAGTGCAAGTATGTTAATTAAAAGAGGTGGACGTAATCAAATATGTTCCTTAAAATGACAAGACTGTCAACTAAAAGCATGCAAACAGATAAATATATCAAATTATGGATCAGTATTGGAAGACCCATCTGTATTATACAAACACAATGATTGGGTTGAAAAGTCTAAATATAAGATGAACATATGAATCTCTAATCAGTCTGGGTTCAAAAGCGGCCACTCTACCGAAACGGCTCTGCTGTCTGTAACAGAAGCCTTAAAAGAAGCCAGGGCGACCGCTCGGTCATCAGTACTCATTCTGCTTGACTTATCGGCTGCCTTTGACACGGTTAATCACCGTATCCTTCTCTCTATACTCGCTGACATGGGAATCTCCGGAGCTGCTCTCTCCTGGTTTGAATCCTACCTCACAGGACGCTCGTTTAACGTATCATGGCTTGGTCAGCTATCTGCACCTCACCATCTCACCACAGGGGTCCCCCAGGGCTCAGTGCTGGGCCCCCTCCTCTTTGCTATCTACACCACCTCCTTGGGACAGATTATCCGTTCGCACGGCTTCTCATACCACTGCTATGCAGACGACACACAGCTCTATCTGTCCTTTCCACCTGACGACCCCCTGGTTTCAGCACGGATCTCGGATTGCCTTTCAGACATAGCTACATGGATGAAGGCACACCACCTCCAGCTGAACCTCTCAAAGACTGAACTGCTGGTCATCCCAGCTAAACCTACCATACACCACGACATCAACATCAAATTTGACTCCCTGTCTGTTTCACCGACCAGGACTGCAAGAAATCTAGGAGTTGTTCTCGACAACCAACTAAACTTCTCAGATCATGTTGCCTCAGTCGCCCGGTCATGCCGTTTCGCACTCTACAACATACGGAAAATCAGGACTTACTTGACTCAAGATGCTACCCAACTTCTGGTTCAGGCAATAGTCATCTCACGACTCGACTACTGCAATGCCCTCCTGACAGGTCTCCCAGCCTGCGCAGTGAAACCACTTCAGATGATCCAGAACGCAGCGGCGCGCCTGGTCTACAACCAACCCAAAAGGGCACATGTTACCCCGCTGCTCATCCAGCTACACTGGCTACCTATGGCGGCCCGCATCAAATTCAAGTCTCTAACGCTTGCCTACAAAGTAGTCTCCGGTTCTGCTCCCACCTACTTGAATGCCCTCATACAGACTTACACTACCTCCAGACCGCTGCGCTCCTCTGACGAACGACGTCTAGCTCTACCACCGGTACGCTCAAGCCAATCCAAACTTTTCTCATCTGTTGTTCCTCGTTGGTGGAACACACTGCCAGTTCCTACAAGGGCAGGGACATCCTTTTCCACGTTCAAAAAACTCCTGAAGACCCAGCTCTTTAGAGAACATCTACTCTCATAGCAACACTTACAACAAGTCTTACTGATCCTAGCACTCACCAGCCGTTAAACTGACAAGTAACTGTTAAAATACAGCACTCACCGACGCACTTATTCTTACTGTACTCTAATGTGTTTTTTTAAACTGTCCTAAAATTGTGAGAATTGTTCTAAAACTTACTGTTTACCATGTTGTTAGTCGCTTTGGTTAAAAAGCGTCAGCCAAATGTAATGTAATGTAATGTAATGTAATGTAATGTAATGTAATCTGCTAAGTGTAAATAATTGGTTCTGTTGCTGTTCACATCTGAATTGGCCAAAGGAAAAGAGGCAGCCAATGAATTAGCAAAGAAAGTTTCTCTGCGAGGACTCTAGCACACCGTGACAATCATTGTGTCAGGATGTGACTCTAGACTCGCTCACAGACATTGGGCTACTGGTTGTGGGTGTATAATAATAAGGTAACACTTTTCGGTAAGGGTACATGAACTATCATGAATTCATGCATGAATTAATTTATGATTTACGTATTACTTCATTCCTTAATATCTCATGAATCATCAGAAATTTATATGAGTTCATAGTTTGTCATTCATGACCTCATACATGAACAACACATCAACTAAAGCATTACGTATGGTGAGCACATCATTATGATGATTTATTAAGAATGATTATTATGATTTCTTTTTCTGCCAAAAATGTTGTCATCACTACTCAAATTCTGATTGGAACACAACTTATGCAGTTCTCTAAACACATGCCATTGTTCACACTTGAGGGGTCACAAACATGATGAACTCATGAGTAATTAACCTAACATACATGTAATCATGATGATCATGCATAAGAAATTAGACCAGAATCATGATCATGCATTAGAATTAGACCAGAAGAATGCTAGACCAGTAGGCCTAGCATTGCCGGCCCGAAGTCAGCTTGAAGGTTTCTGCACAACACTTTATGAATGAGGCCCCTGGTTCTGACCATTTGGGTGATGCCCGAGCATGACTCCTCTTTATCATACTTGACTATACTGAGTAGGCCTATCAATGCAATTTTATATTGTGTTGTAGGCCTAGCCTATATAAAACACTGTTTTATGAGTAGGCTAGGCTAGTAGGCTAGACCCAGCCTATTCATTTCAGCATTCTTTAGTGTTGGTTTTCAAGGTGCTTTACATTTTTACAGCACCAAGCAGTCTGAATTTATTGTAAATAAATGTGTTTATTGTAGATGTGTTTATTCATCTACATTTAAGGAACAAATATTTTAATATTTATTTAAATTTAATATTTTCTATATAAATTAAAAAAATATTTTTAATTTATATAGATTTCTTAATAATTATAATAATTAATTATAATAATTATATAATTATATAATAATTAAAAATAATTAATAATTAATTAGTCGACATGTTGACATTAAACTCGACATTTCGAGAATAAAAGTGAAATATCATATCTACTTTAATCTCGATCTAATGCAATCTATGCTGACATTAAACTCGCAATAGGCCCTACTGTTTAAACATAGCCTACACAGTTTAAGCTATGTAGCCTACACTAATACACACTATGTTACATGAAAAATGGGCTTCAAATAGGTGTTATTTCGGATAGATTGCTAGATAGCAGATATTCAGATAGATTGCGTCTTGTCTGTTACAGTAACTGATCATTGCCGTCATCGTGAAGTGCTGTCTCGCGGTTATGGAAATACCATGCACTATGCCGTTTAGGCTAAATAGCTAGAACAATATATGTATCCAATGATATAATGTTTCTATACAAAATGTTATTTCACTCTGTTTTACGTGGGTAAGGCCACTGCAGATCCAAATAACTGCCCTTCATGACCCACAGGCCGTCACTCTCCATAGGATAACATGGCAAAACTCATTTTTCTAAAACTGCTTTTCCATGTCTCACCTGCAATACGTATAGGATTCTAGAAACACAGGTAGGCCTATAGCCTAAGCATATATACTATTTTGATCCCGTGAGAGAATATGTGTGCATGCAGTGGCGTCATGCCCATTGAAATAAAGGGGGCACGTGCCCCCTCGGATTTTTCCTCCCTGATATTTTTTTTTATCACAACTTTGTTCCTATTATGCTCCATAATAAGCCAGAGCCTATAACGACTCAAATGTATTCTTCTGGATGTGTAATAAACCGTACCAAAATAGCTGAAGACCGGTCAACAACATCAGCCCTTTTCCTAAAATTGGTGTCTGTGTATGTTCCCGTAACAACTCATTGCGTAAACTCGCAATGTTTTGCTTGTGTTGAACTTCTACAGTTAACTTTAGGATACCGTTTGAACTGTTACAGTTACAGTTTAAACAGATACCGTCAATGGTGTTGAAGTGGTAAGTAGACTATGCTAAGTGTAACCGGCAGACTAACTGCTGTACCAAGTTTGTCCTCCTGTTCTCACCGTAGCTCCTCTCCTATCGGTCACGCCCTCCAGTTAGCTTGCAGGTGGCTATGTACTCATTAGCGTCAATGGCACTTTCTATAAGACCAGCACCGGAGGTGGGCTAGTAAGTGATCCCTAGGCTCCGTACGTCCTCCCGACACTGTGTTCGCTGTGCTGTCACCTATGAAAGGTATGTGCCAATGCTCCTTTTTCACTGCAAACATGTTATTTTAGCCAGCTGTTTTTAAAGTGCAACTGTTTGACAACAGGTATTTGGCTGTGTACCAGACGCTTCCGGGTAGTGTTTTGTTGATCTACCGAAGGTATTTACAAGCACTACACCGTAGATGATTGAACTGTATGGTCCTTTTGTAAATGCCTTCACGCACATTCACAGCATTGTCTTTAACGTAGGTCTTGACTGAAAAGACGCCGTGTACGCGCAGGTTGCACTTTCTATTGGGAGATGCGTTAAGGTAACATTGGCTGTATATCTCAGTAAGGTTTGCCATGTAATATGTGTGTGTGCATGTGTACATATGTATGTTTATATGCATGTTTACAGTAACTGGATCTACTATAATGTGTCATGTTTCGCTGTAAGTCCTTGTGATTTAACTAGCCAATAACCTTTTATTATGTTGTATGTGAGCTATGCTTGTGTGTGATTTTATGTAGGTTTGCGTACTGGAGAGATACCAGGGAGTCCCATTTCCATTCATGTTGAGTGCTGTATTCCTAGAGGTAAAAGGAAACCGTGTTGTATTGTATCTGTATTGGTTTAGGCTGTATTTACCATAAACAATGGATTTTAACTGTGTTTGTTTACTCCTTTAGAAAGATTGCCACTGCTGCTTTGCCTCCTGTAGATTTAAGTAATTGTAGCTCTTGCCTCATTTTGTTTTCTTTATTTTGTTTTGTTTGTCCGATTGATTTGGCCTAAACATAGGCGTGGCTGGTTTCATTTATTTGCCCTCCGTCGTGGTGTCGGCAACAGGTGTGGTATTGGCTGCCCCAGTATTTTGCTGCGGTAATGTGTGATGGTAGTAATGCTAACATCTAGCTTTCTTGACCCAGCCAGTTATTGCCAATAGCAACCATATCTTCCCTTCTCCCCTCCAGAGAAACAGAGTGTTGCAGCTGTTCCGCGGGGCAGGTCGCCGGATCTGAGTCCTCCTCTTCGTGTACTTCACACAGTATTTGTAGTGGTAACGTGCACCTCACTATTTGCAGTGATCACTCTTTGTAGTACCTGTGCCTATGCGAGCGTGTGTGTGTGTGTGTGTCTGTGAATAGGCAACAGAATCCGCAGCACGGGTGGTGTGTCGGTCTCACTCCTCTTCCAGGACAGGTAACCGCTCCCGAACAGCTGATCAAATTAACCCTACTTGATTACATGTAATATTCCTGGTGGCAGCCACTACCTTCCTATTGGGCCTAATATGTACTGCACTCCATCCTGAGAATCAAACCCAAGACTGACTTTTTAACTGAATTGCTTGTGAATAAATATTGTTTATTTTTTCATTGAAATACCACGTCTCTGTCATTACTGGCTTATCTGTGTGCGAGAGCCCTCTTGTCTAAATCAAGGTGTTGGAGGTCTAGCTAAAATACATCTTGGTGTGAAAGGCCCCAAGTGGCGTAGTCGAGCACTCTATAGTCAAGACTCTTGTCATCTGACTCCCGTGGTCACATAAGCAATAAAAAGTTGTGGAATTATTTGTGGTTGACCTGGAAATGTTGACTTTTGACTATGGCTTTGATGTTGGCCGCGAATTCAGAGCATTACGTTAACGTTAGCCTACATGGTGTCAGTGTAACGTAGCCTAGGCTAGCCTCTTACAAATATTACACATAGCAGTAGTATTAAGTCTCCTGGTTCAATTGTTTCCAGTTTAATGGGGTGTTCAATTTGCAGTGACTACAAAATCCAACCTAATAACATTAGGCCTACCAAGGCATCGCGTTGGATGTTTCTCCACTTGTTCTCTTCACGTATCTGGCAGCTTATCCATGTAGTGAAAAGGGATAGGGTATCCGTTCAAAATGAGCTCCTAAAGTTGTTTTATATAAATAGGATTGCTATGACCGTGATGTAGAGGGCAAGAAAGTATAATAGTCTCTCTCGTGTGCTCATAACTTATTATCAGGTCACTTGCTCATGATTTGCAACTTACAAATGAGGTGGCCTATTGCTTGCCATAATGGTAATGAGAAATAGATTAGGCTAGTAGGCCTTGTAAAATATTCAAATATTTTGTGTTAACCTTACTCAGCACTGAAACCTATCAAACTTCTTTCAAAATCCTTCATCACATGAATTAAGATTAAAATAATTTAATTTCTGAGCACACAAATTCAGACCTCAGAACCTTTTTTAATGTAAGATTGTTCTTAGGTCACATATCAATTTAAAATCATAACTGCAATGGTACTGTTTTTAAAATCATGTGTAGTAGGCCTAAGTGTAAATGTGTGTGTCTAAACATGCTTTAATGAGCTTACACTTTAATGAGCTGAATTTGAGCTTACAGTTCTTTCACCAACCTATGTGTTTTACATTAACTTAGAATAGATACAAAATAGATACTTTAGCTTAGTCCTCAGATAGAGGAGGGTTGCTGCTTGCTCTGTTAAGGTATTTCTGTCCCTCCCAAACAGCATTGAAATGGTATGTTTAGCAGCCAGAATTTCAAAATTTCCAGGGGGAGAAATCTCCGGCCCCCCTTCTAACATAACCCCCCCCCCCCCCCCTAAAAAAAAAGTCTGATTGTGCCCCCCCTGAATTTTGTCTTGCATGACGCCCCTGTGTGCATGCGCTTTATTTATGCATTATGTGTGCATGTAGGCTACTAGCCTACATGGGGTGGTCGGGAGGACCGCTTCATTCGTCCCTCCATAGACATTCAGCAATAGGCTGTTTTGCATCCATTACAAACAAGCAACGTGAAAGTCTAGGATTGGGGAGAGCGCCTAGTATGCCTAGTCTAGTGCATAAGCATGAAGTTGAACCTTTAGATGAAAAACAACACTTTAATAATAGGCCTACAATAAATAAATAAACCGCTAATGACGTTTAGGCTACTTTTGACCATCGCATTTATCGCCTGTAACTCCGTGAAAAGGACCTAACAGCAAAGTATTTGGCTGAGCAACGTAGGTATGTTCTATGTTTTGTCCACATGATATAGGCCTATGTCTAATCATTGTTGCACTCGAACACTCCGAATCATTGTTGCACTTGTTGCATTGTTTCATTCGTCCTCCCTTTCAATCGTCGCGAGTGGTCGTTCTCTCTCCAAACTAACTTTATTCTCAAAATGTTGAGTTTAATGTGGACACGTCGAGATTAAAGTCGATACGTTGAGATTAAAGTCGATATTACATTTCAACTTTATTCTCGAAATGTCGAGTTTAATGTTGACATGGCGACTTTAAAGTCGACATGTCGAGTTTAATCTCGTCATGAGGGGAGAGCGGTGTGGAGCTGAGATGGCAGGAAGTGACGCAGGAGTAGGAAGTGAGGTGGAGATGGGGGGAGAGGACCCGGGAGAAACGAACAGAGGAGACTGGTACACAGTTACGCGAAATTTCAAAAGGAAAAAGAAAAGAAGCCGCGATGGTGATAATGATAATCGTTATGAGTCGGATGTGGATAGTAGTTTCAGCGCATCTCAAAGTAGAGGAGATGAGTTTAAGGTAAAGCTCCAGTTTGATTCTCCCGGTTCTGTCAACTCATTGAAGCTGACGAAAGCTTTGCATGATACTGTAGGTACTGTGCATGTTAATCCACTTAGGGATGGTAGTTTGTTGATTACATGTTCTGATGCCAAACAGAGAGAAAGTTTGATTAAAATGACAACTTTGGAAGGGAAGAAAGTCAAGTGTTTTGTTTGGGGTCGAAAGAAAACATTACAAGGGGTTATTACAGGGGTTTCAACAGATGTGCCCATTGAAGAGATCTTGGAAAATGTATCAAGAGCTAAAGTGATAAAAGCTAGACGACTGATGTATAATAATAATGGAACAAAACAGGAGAGCTTATCTATCTGGTTACAATTTCAGGAGGAAGTTTTGCCAACAAGAATTAAAGTAGGGTTCATGAGTTTCCAGGTGCGACCGTATGTTCCCCCTCCCCTAAGGTGTTTTAAATGCCAACGATTTGGCCATGTAGCAGCGGTTTGTAGAGGCAAACAACGGTGTGGTAAATGTGTGGGGGAAGATCATGAATGGCAAATGCAATGAAGGTACAAAAGTCAAATGCTGTAACTGTGGGGGTGAGCATAGTGCTGCATATAAAGGGTGTGAGGCGCACAAACGAGCGGCCGAAGTACAGAGAGTCAGAGTGGAAGAAAAGCTGACATATGCTGAAGCCATTAAAGAAGTGAATGCAAAGAGGAGTATGGTAGTATCACCAATAGCGAGAACGCTTGAGCAGAGTCAAGACCAGAGATACAACAAAGTCAGAAGAGATTTTGAGAGACCTACAGTAGTCAAGCCTAGTATTGGAGTGGATAGTGTTGTGTTTGTAGCATTCTTGGCAGAGGTAGTCAATTATTCAGCCCAAACTCAAAGCAGAACAGAGAGGATTAAGATTATCATAAAGGCAGCACAAAAATACCTTAATATGGGGGAAGTAACAGTGGACGCAATAAATGAGACACTTATAGCAGGGACACAGGATATTCAGCCATCATGTGGAGAGTCTTAATGGTTTTAGCAATTCTGCAGTGGAATGAGTCTCTGCTCTAATGGGAAGGAATTTAAAAAATGTATTGAGGAAAGGAGTGAAAAACCTAGTGTTATCTGTGTGCAAGAAACATGGCTTAGGCCTCACTTAGATTTTATACTTCATGGGTATGTGGCTATAAGCAGGGACAGGGAAAGTGGCACTGGAGGTGGTGTAGCTATGTTTATTCAACAGGGAATAGGCTATAAAGTTATAAATATCAGCAAAGACTCTGAGGCGATTGTAGTTGAAGTATGGATAGGAAATACAAGCATAAGGATAGTGAACTATTATAATCCATGTGGGAAGCTAAATAAAGAGGCACTTGAAAAGATAATTGGTGAAGAAACACACAACGCAGTTTGGTGTGGGGATTTTAATGCTCATAGCACACTTTGG